>NW_007728132.1:24993-51680 GCF_000696425.1 Galeopterus variegatus | reverse complement strand
AAAGAAAAATAGCATTACAGTTTATTCCCAGAAAAGACAATTACAATGTCCTTTCCTTTGAGCAAGAACCTTACAACCCACTGGTCCCATATAATCATCACTTGTCATCACTTGCAATCATTACCAAAACTACATCCATGGTACAATAGACTTTCTATGATGTTATTAAAACTTGATTCACACCTACATCTAACTATTCTTTATTCCTAAATAAACACTCTAAAAATTAACTTGCTTACAACTTAACTTCTATTTCTACTGTAAAACAAAAGATTGTACATTAACTCCTTCCAAGCAGCCAGGCCAAACTCTCAGGCACCAGACAAGGTGAATGCCTACACAGGTTCGTTGTCCCCTTCTAGGCCCCACTGCCACAAACCATCTCCTGAAAACCCATAATCATAAGTATCATTAGTGTGATTAAATATTTTACTATAATTTTGAATCCTATTTCCAAATCTCCCAGAGCGATAATTATGAGGCAGCAAAGAATAAAATATAATTAGGCATAGCAAGCACACAGAGCTCCAGAAAATCAGGGTGGAACGCCGGCATCTTCTCCCACGATGAGGCCTTGCCATCATCCTTTCACGATGAGGCCCTGCAAACACCGTATTTCATTAAAAAGATCTTTACCAGGCTTTAATCTTATGAGTGGGAGGTGCCCCCGCACTGCTGCGCTCCTAGCGCCACACTCTCCTGAGTGCACCACGGGCTCGGCCCTCAATTAGTTTTTAAAAATTGAAATCATATAGAGTATGTTTATTCATCAAACAGAGGCTTTTGAATATTCCCAGCACAAAGAAATGACAAATGTTTGAGATGATGGATTGGCTAATTACCCTGATTTAATAATCACACATTGTATATGTGTACCAAAATATCACATTCTACCCCATAATATACACAACTATTATGTGTCAATCAAGAAAAAAATAAACTGTATGAAAAACTAGAAATTTATTAGTCAAATATATATGAAAATTCCAAATATTTAAAATTAAATAACACACTTCTAAATAATCCATGGGTCAAAGAAGAAATCATAAGGAAAATATTTTGAGCTGAATGATAATAAAAATACAACATATTAAAATTTATGTGATGTAGCTAAAGCTGTGCTTAAGGGGAAATAATAGCTTTTTTTTTTTTCCTTTTTTTTTTTTTTTCCTTTTCGTCTTTTTTACTGACTGGTAACAGGATCGCAACCCCCGGGGTTGTGCCCGCACCGCGCTCAGCCAGTGAGTGGGAACCGGTCTCCAAATGGGATCCGACCCCTCGGCGGGAGTGCCACCACACTCCCCAGTGGTGTACTCTCCAGTGCGCCACCGGGCCGGCCCCGAAAAAATAGCTTTTTTTTTTTCCTTTTCGTCTTTTTTACTGACTGGTAACAGGATCGCAACCCCCGGGGTTGTGCCCGCACCGCGCTCAGCCAGTGAGTGGGAACCGGTCTCCAAATGGGATCCGACCCCTCGGCGGGAGTGCCACCACACTCCCCAGTGGTGTACTCTCCAGTGCGCCACCGGGCCGGCCCCGAAAAAATAGCTTTTTTTTTTTCCTTTTCGTCTTTTTTACTGACTGGTAACAGGATCGCAACCCCCGGGGTTGTGCCCGCACCGCGCTCAGCCAGTGAGTGGGAACCGGTCTCCAAATGGGATCCGAACCCTCGGCGGGAGCGCCACCACACTCCCAAGTGGTGTACTCTCCAGTGCGCCACCGGACCGGCCCAGAAATAATAGCTTTTAATATTTGTAAATAAAGAAACATCTAAAACTAATGTTCTAAGTTTCAACCTTATTAGGAAAAAGAGCAAATTAAATTTAAAGTGAATAGAAGGAAAGAAATAATATAGATAATGGGAAAAAATCAATAAAATAGAAAAAAGACAAACAAAAGAGAAAATCAATGAAACTAAAGTTGAGTCTTTGAAAAGATTAAAAATTGTGATAACCCTCTAGCCAAAATGGTAAAGAAAAAAATGAAAAGCATAAGTTATTATATTGTAATGCAATAGGGGACAACATCACCAGAGATCCTACAGACATTAAAAGGATAGTGAAATATTGCAAACAATTTTTCGCCAATACATTTGAGAACTTAGATGAAATGAATAAATTCCTTGAAAGGTGCAAACTAACAAAACTCACTCGAGAAAAATTAAATAACTGGAATAACCCTGTACTATTAAAGAAATAGAGTTCATACTTTCAAACCTTCACACAAAGAACATCCTCAGTCCATTGGCCTCTGGTGAATTCCAGCAAATATTTATGGAATAAATAATACCAATTCTGCACAAATTGTTCTATGAAACAGAAAAGAAGGGAATATCCCCCAACTCCTTCTCTGAGATTAGCATTAGTCAGGTAGCAAAATCAGTCAAAGACATAACAAGGAGAAAAACATACAGGATAATATTCCTAACAAACGCAGGAAAATCCTTAGTAAAATTTTAGCAAATTAATCAAACAACATATTTAAAGGATAATATGTCTTGGCCAAGAGGCGTTTATTCTAGAAATGCAATGTTGATTAAACATTTAAAATTAGTCAATGTGATTCCCCATATTACTAGAATAAAGAAGTAAAACTATACATTCATTTAAATAGAGAAAACATGTTTGACAAAATTGAGTGCTCATTTACAATAAAATCTCTCAGAAAACTAGGAATAAGGAAAATTCTTCAACTTGATTAAGGACATCTATGAAAAACATACAGCTATTATCACACACAATGGTATAAAATTGAATGCTTTCTCTCAAACCACTAAAATCAGGAACAAGTCAAGGCTATCCAGTTCTCACTACACCTATTCAATATTGTACTGGAGGTCTTTGCAAGAGCATTAAGGCAAGAAAAAGAAATAAAAGGTATACTATCTTTATTTTTCAGATGACATGATTTAGAAAATTCTAAGAAATCTCCATTTTGAGTTGATTTTGGTACATAATGAGAGGTACTGATTTAGTTTCATTTTTCTACATATGGATCTCCAGTTTCCCCAGCACCATTTATTGAAGAAGCAAGCTTTTCCCCAATGTGTGTTCTTGTTGCCTTTGTCAAAGATAAGTTGGCTGTAAGTATATGGGTTGATTTCTGAGTTCTCTATTCTGTTCCATTTGTCTGAGTGTCTATTTTTATGCCAGTACCATGCTGTTTTGGTTACTATAGCTATGTAGTATAATTTGAAGTCAGAGAGTGTTATACTTCCAGCTTTATTTTTTTTGCTCAAGATAGCTTTGGCTATTTGGGGTCTTTGGTTTTTCCATATGAATATTAGGATTCTCTTTTTTTTAATATCTGTAATTAGTATTTTGACAGGGATTGCATTGAACCTGTAGATTGCTTTGGGTAGTATGGACATTTGCACAATGTTAATTCTTCCAATCCAAGCACATGGAATGTCTTTCCATCATTTTGTGTTCTCTTTAATTTCTTTCAACAGTGATTGTAGTTGTTGTTGTAGAGATCTTTCACCTCTATTAAATTGATTCCTAGGCATTTCATTTTTTTGGTGACTAATTGGGTTTGCTTTCTTGATTTATTTTTCTTCTAGTTTGCTATTGGAGTATAAAAATACTACTGATTTTTGTGTGTTGATTTTATGTCCTGCAACTTTACTAAAATTGCTCATCAGCTGTAAGAGTTTTTTGGTAGATTTTTTAGGTTTTTCTATATATAGGATCACATCATCTGTGAACAGGGACAGTGACTTCGTCTTTTCCAATCTGGATGCCCTTTATTTCTTTCTCTTGCCTGATTGCTCTGGCAAGTACTTCCAATACTATGTTAAATAGGAGTGGTGATAGCAAGCATCCTTATCTTGTTCCTGTCCTTAAGGGAAAAGCCTTCAGCTTTTCCCCATTCAGGAGACCTGAAACTATTAAACTCCTAAAGTAAACATAGGGGATACACTTCAAGATATAGAACTGGGCAAAGACTTTATGAATATGGCCCCAAAAGCATGGTACCAAAAGAAAAAATAAACAAGTGGGATTATGTTGGGCCTTTAAAAAACTAACACCACTTTAAAGTGACATTACAAGTGGATTAACGTGGCAGCCTAAGACGGCGCCAGGAGGAAGCAGGGTGGGAGTGTCTGCGGGAACCTTGCCTTAGCCCTTATTGGCCGCACTTGTGAACACTGCGTAATTGCAATAGCTAGGTATTGAGACAGGATGCATGCCCTTAACCCTTAAGCTGATTGGAGGATGTAAAAAAACTGCCTTTGCCATTTACCTTTAAAAGCCAATGCTTGTGTGTTAATAAACGGAACTGCTTGACAGAACCCCCACCACGTCTGAGTGTCCTTTAACTGGGCTGGTTTGGGGCCGGTGGTGTGCTCACCTCTCTTCACGGCTCTCTTCCCCTGTCTCCTTCAAAAGGGGACCGGAGGGAAAGAGGAATCCCAGGCCGTTTGCTCGCCCACTGAAAGGAACGAGGCTAGGGCTGTACGGGTTGGCTGCTGGCAGCGGACCTGACAGGATTATATCTAAAAAGCTTTTGCACACCAAAAGAAACAATTAACAAAGTGAAAAGACAACCAACAGAATGGGAGAAAATATTTGCAAACTATGCATCTGATAAGGGATTAGTATACAGAATATACAAACCTCAAACAACTCAACAATAAGAAAACAAGTAACTCATCTAAAAAAATGGCAAAGGAGCTGAATAGACATTTCTCATATGAAGATGTACAAATAGCCAACGGACACATGAAAAAATGTTCAACATCACTCAGCATCATGGAAATGAAAATCAAAACTACACTGAGATACCATCTCACTCCAGTTAGACTGGCTATTATCAAAAAGACACAGATAATAACAAATACCGGTGAGGATGGGCAGAAAGAGGAACCCTCCTACACGGTTGGTGGAACTGTAAATTGGTGCAGCAATTATGGAAAACAGTATGGATCTTCCTCAAACAAGTACAGGTAGAACTGCCGTAAGACCCAGCAGTCCCTCTGCTGAGTATAAACCCAAAGGAATGGAAATAATCATGTCAAAGGAATACCTGCACACCCATGTTTGTTGTGTTTCTACTTACAACAGCCAAGAGTTGGAATCAACCTAAATTTCCATTGAAAGATGACTGGATAAGGAAAATGTGGTGTATATACTCAATGGAATGCTTCTGTGTCATAAAAAAAAAAAAAGAATGAAATTCTGCCATTCGCAGCAACATGGATTAACTTAGAGGAGATTATGTTAAGTGACATAGGCCAGCACAGAAAGAGAAATACCACATGTCCTCATTCATAAGTGGGAGCTGAGAGAGAGAGAGAGACAGAGAGAGAGAGAGAGAAAAGAAAGAAAGAAAGAAAAAAAGAATCACATTAATATGTTAAACTTTCAAAGAAAAAAAGAGAAAACAGAACTGTGGTTATTAGAAGTGGGAAAGGGGAGGTAAAGAGGGGTTGGCAGGAAACTAGTTGAAGGCCACAAAGATTGATTACATTTTGTAAACATGAGTACATTAATTATCCTAATTTGATCACCACATATTGTACACATGTATTGATATTTGATTCTGTACTTCACAAATATATATAATCAATTATCTTTCAATTAAAAAACTGTCAAAAAATCAATGCAAACTTGTATTTAGTTAATTAATAAGGAATACTAATATAATAATCTATAAAACAGGCAGATGTCTCTTGAAAATATTATATAATCTCTTTCTTTTTGACTTCAGAGCAAAGACTAGTTACAGCACACAACCAAATCGATTGTCTTTCTTATATTCAGCCAAATTAAATGTCATATTTTAGGTCTCAATTAAATGTCTCTTCTTTATCAAAAAAAAAAAAAAAGAAAGAAAGAAATCTCCAAAAAGATTACTAGAAACAAGTAAATTTAGCAAGGTGACATGCTACAAAGTCAACACACAAAAATCAATTGTATTTTTATATACTAGAAATAAATTTAAAATAATTTGAAATAACCCTATTTTTAAGAGCATCAAAAAATACTTAGGAATAAATTCAACAAAAGATGTGTAAGACATGTACACTAAATGTCGAAAAATATTTTGAGGGAAATTAAAGAAGACCTGCATGAATGAAAGGCTATTTCATATTGAAGAATTGGAGGATTTAACATTAAGATTTTAATTTTCCCCAAAATTACCTATAGATTCAATGCAATCCCATTAAAAAATCCTATCAGACTTTTTCTTTTAAAGAAATTAACAAACTGGTTTTAAATTTTATGTGGAAAACAATGAACCTAGAATGTCTAAAGCAATTTTGAGGATGTAACAATTGTTGGAGGACTTATGCCCTCTGGTTTTAATACTTAACTATAAAGCTACAGTAATCTGAACAGTGTTATATTGGCATAAGGATAGACACATTATATTACTGGAACAGAATTGAGAGCCCAAAATTAGATCCATACTTACAAGGTCAATTGATATTTTACCAAGACATCATGGTAATGTATTAGAAAAAATGACAGTAACTAACATTGCTATAGCTAACAGGTAATCTGTATGCACGAAACAGAACTTCAACCCTTATCTCATAATAAACACAAACATTAACTCCTAATAAATTGTAGATGTAATGTAAATGCTAAAACTGTGAAACATGTGGAGAAAACCAAAATTTTTTTGCAAAATTGGATTAAGCAAAGATTTCTTAAACAGAACAGAAAAGCATAAAATAGTAGAAAATTTAATGAAATAAACTTCAACAAAAGCTTAAAAACATTTACTTTTGAAAAATATAGTTAAGGTAATTATAAAGCAAGCCAGACTAGGAGAAAAGACTTGCAAGTCTTAGGGTTTGTTTTCAGTACAGTATAAAAAGATCCCTTAAAATTAAGTAAGTAAACAAACAATGAAATAAAAAAATGGACAAAATATTTGAATGGACACTCTATAGGAGAAGATAGACAAACGGCTAAAAAGCAAGTGAAAAGATGTTCAGCATCACCAGTCATCAGAGCAATACAAATTAAAATCATGATGAGCAACTAGTACACACCAAGCAGAATAGCTTACATTTAAGACTGACACTATCAAATTTTGACAATGATGTGAATCAGTTGGAACAGTTATACATTGCTGGTGCACATACAAAATGGTACAGCCAGTTTAGAAAAGTTTGGTCATTACTCATAAAGTTAAACAAATATATGACCAAACAATTCTATTCCTAAGTATTTACTCAGGATTAATGAAAATATATGTCCAATTTATAACTCATACATGAATATTTATAGCAGCCGTACTCATACTAACCAAAAACTGAAAACAACCTAATACTATCCTATCAACTGCTCAATGGGTAAATGAATTGTGGGGTATACACCAAAATATTACTCAGCAGCAGTACTACTATGAAGTACTACTCAGCAGTAAAAAAAATAAAATAAAATATTGACATGCAAGAAAACGAGTGAATCTCAAGAGCTTTATGCTGTATAAAAGAAATCAAATACAAAAGACTACATACTGTATGATTTCATTTACGTGAATTCCATAAATGACAAAACTATAGTGACAAAAGGCAAATCAGTGGTTGCCTGGACAGCAGGGGTCAGGTAAGGGAATTAACTGCAAAAGGGACTGTGGCTACTTTTGGGGGTGATGCAAATGTTCACATCTTGACTGTAAAGGTGGTTTTATGGCTCTATATAATTGCTAAACTTATCAAACTGTACACTTTATTTTTTTATTTTTTGTTTTACTGTTTTAATTGAAATGTAATTGATTATGCATATTCCTGGAGTACAGAGTCGACTATCAGTATTTGTGTACAATATGTGATGATCGAATTAATATTAGCATATTCATTATTACAAATTATAATTATTCTTTGTGTCTCACCCAATTTCTCCTTAATCCCCATTCACCTCCCCCTTTCTCACCTCTAGTAACCATAGGTCTGTTATCTCCTTCTGAAAATCTAGCATATTGTGGCCTATTTTTCTTTCCTGCCTTTCTCCTTCCTTCCTTCCTTCCTTCCTTCTTCTTTCTTTCTTAGCTCCCACTTATGAGTGAGAATATGTGGTATTTCTCTTTCTGTGCCTGGCTTATTTCACTTAACATAATTTTCTCGAAGCTCATCCATGTTGCTGTGAATGGCAGAAATTCATTCTTTTTCATGGCTGTGTAGTATTCCATTGTGTATACATACCACATTTTACTTATCCAGTCATCTGTTGATGGACATTTAGGTTGGTTCCATACCTTAGCTATTGTAAATAGAGCTGCAATGAACATGGGAGTGCAGGTATCCCACTGAAATGATGATTTCCATTTCTTTGGGTATATTCCCAGAGATGGGATTGCTGGATTGTATGTTAGATCTATCTGTACTTCTTTGAGAAAACTCCATACTGTTATCCATAATGGCTATACTAATTTACAGTCCCACCAACAGTGCAGAAGAGTTCCCCTTTCTCCACATCCTTGTCAGCATTTGTTATTCTCTTTCTTTTTGATTATAGTCAGTCTAACTGGGGTGAAATGATATCTCAGTGTGGTTTTAATTTGCATTTCCCTGATGATTAGTGATGTTGAGCCTTTTTTCAAGTACATGTTGGTCATTTGTCATCCTTTGAAAAGTGTCTATTCAGCTCCTTTGCCTATTTTTAAATTGGATTGTTTGGTTTTTTACTGTGAAGTTGAGTTCCTCATATACTGGATATGAATGCCTTGTTGAATATATAGTTTGCAAATTTTTTTTTCCATTTTGTAGGTTGTCTTTTCACTCTTTTTTTTTTTTTTGCTGTGCAGAAGGTTTTTAGTTTGATATAATCTGATTTGTTTATTTTTTCTTTTGTTGCTTGTGCTTTTGGGGTCTTATTCATAAAGTCTTTGCCCAGTCCTACTTCCTGAAGTGTTTCCCCTATGTTTTCTTTTATTATTTTTTATAGTTTCAGGTCTCATGCTTTAGTATTTAATCCATTTTGTGTTGATTTTGGTATGTGGCAAGATGACAAGTCTAGTTTCATTCTCCTGCATATGGATGTCCAGTTTTCCCAGCACCATTTATTGAAGAGGCACTCTTTTCCCCAATATATGTTCTTGTTGTCTTAGTCAAAAATCAGTTTGCTGTAAGTATGTGGGTTATTTTCAAGATTCTCTGTTCTGTTCCATTGGTCTGAGTGTCTATTTTTATTCCTGTACCATACTGTTTTGGTTACTATAACTTTGTAGTATAATTTGAAGTCAGGTAGTGTTAGGCCTCCAGCTTTATTTTTTTGCACAGGATTGATTTGACTATTCAGGGTCTTTTGTTGCTCTGTATGAATGTTAGGGTTGTTTTTTTTCTATTTCTGTGAAGAAAGTCATTAGTGTTTTGATGGAGATTGCATTGAACGTATAGATTGCCATGGGTAGTACGAACATTTTCACAATGTTGATTCTTCTAATCCAAGAGCATGAAATGTCTTTCCATCTTTTTTTATGTCTTGTTTAATTTCTTTCAGTAATGATTTGTAGTTCTCATTGTAGAGATGTTTCACCTCCCTGATTAAATTGATTCTTAGGTATTTTATTTATTTATTTATTTTGGTGACTTGTAAATAGGCTCACTATATTGATTTCATTTTCTCCTAGTTTGTTATTGGAGAATAAAATGCTACTGATTTTTTGGAGTATTGATTTTGTATCTGCCATGTTACTGAAATTGTTTATCAGCTGTAAGAGTTTTTTTGTAGCATCTTTAGGTTTTCCTATATATAGGTTCATGTCATCTGCAAACAGGGACAGTTTGACTTTGTCTTTTCCAATCTGGATGTCCTTTATTTCTTTCTCTTGCCTGATTGCTCTGGCTAGTACTTCCTATACTATGTTAAATAGGAGTGGCGTTAGCAGGCATCCTTGTCTTGTTCCTGTCCTTAAGGGAAAACTTTCAATTTTTCTCCATTCAGGATGACATTGGCAGTGGGTTTGTCATATATGGCTTTTATTGTGTTGAGATACTTTTCTTCTATACATAATTTGCTGAGAACCTTTAGCATGAAAGGATGTTGAATTTTGTCAAATGTTTTTTCTACATCTATTGAGATTATCATGTGGTTTTTGTCCTTGATTTTATTGATGTGGCATTTCGCATGTATTAACTTGTGTATGTTGAACCATCCTTGCCTCCCTGGGATGAATCCCACTTGATGATAATGTATAATGTTTTGATGCATTGCTGTATGCTCATTGCTGATATTTTGTTGAGGATTTTTGCATCTATGTTCATCAGAGATATTGGCCGGGGTTTTCTTCTTTTATTGTATTTCTTTCTCCGATTTTTGCATCTATGTTCATCAGAGATATTGGCCGGGGTTTTCTTCTTTTATTGTATTTCTGTCTCCTTTTGGTATCAGGGTGATGCTGGCCTCATAGAATGAGTTTGGGAGAATAGCTTCTGTTTCAATTTTTTGGAATAGTTTGAGGAGAATTGGTATTAATTCCTCTTTAAAGGTTTGGTAGTTTTCAACACTAAAACCATCTGGTCCTGGGCTTTTCTTTGTTGGCAGACTGCTGATTACTGCTTCAATCTTATTGCTCGTTATTGGTCTGCTCAGGTTTTCTATGTCTTCCTGGTTCAGTCTTGGTAGTATGTACATGTCCTGAAATTTATCTGTTTCCTCCAGGTAGACACATAGTTGTGTATAACAGTCTCATGATTTTTTGTATTTCTGTGGAATCAATTATAATGTCTTTTTTTCCCTTCTTTTGTTAACCTAGCTGATGGTTTGTCTATTTTTTTTTTTTATCTTCTCAAAAAAACAGCTTTTTGTTTCATTCATCTTTGGGTCATTTTGGGGGCCCCTATATCATTTAGTTATGCTCTGGTCTTAGTTATTTATTTCGATCTACTAATTTTGGGATTGGATTGCCCTTGTTTTTGTAGTTCTTTGAGGTGTAGCATTAGGTTGTTTATTTGAGATCTCTCTTATTTTTTGGTGTAAGCTTTTGTTGCAATAAACTTTTCTCTTAGTATTGCTTTTGCAGTATCCCACAGGTTTTGGTATGATGTTTCTTTATTTTCATTAGTTTCAAGAATTTTTTTTTGATTTTCTGTTTAATTTCTTCTTGGACCCATAGGTCATTCAGGAGTCTGTTGTTTAATTTCCATGTATTTGTATAGCTTCCAGTTTCACTTGTTACTGATTGCTAGTTTTAATCAGTTGTGGTCTGAAAAGATAGTTGAAATGATTTTGATTTTTTAAAAGTTGCTGAGACTTGATTTGTAACCTAACATGTAGTCTATCCTGGAGAATGTTCCATGTGCTGATGAGAAGGATGTATATTCTGTAGTTGTTGGATTAAATGTTCTGAAGATATTTGCCAGGTCCAATTGGTCTAAAGTATAGTTTAAATCCTGTGTTTCTCTGTTGATTTGTTGCCCAGATGATCTGTCCAGTGCAGAGAGAGGTGTATTCAGATCTCCCACTATTATTACATGGAGGTTTATCTCTTTCTTGAGGTCTAATAGCACTTGCTTTATATATCTGGGTGCTCCAGTATTGGGTGCACATATACTTATGATTGTTATGTCTTCTTGGTGGATAGATCCCTTTATCATTATATAGTGGCCTTCTTTTTCTCTTTTTATGGTTTTTGGTTTAGAGCCTATTTTACCTGATATGAGAATAGCTACTGGGGGCTGAGGGCCTTGGCCACATCCCCCTGACACCTGCAACCAGCCCAGTGATGACCCCCCAAGCTGTTGCAGGAAATGCCCTGGGCTTCTGACCCACAGCAGTGGGGCGCTGAGGGCCTTGGTGTTGCCCCATGCAACACCTGCAACCAGCGTAGCAATGACCACCGAGCTGGCACAGGAAGCACCCTGGGCTCCTGAGCCAGGGCAATGAGGGGCCAAGGGCCATGGCCATGGCCTCAGCCATGGCCTCACAACACACTCAACCAGCCCAGTAATAACCACCAATCCACCACATGAGGTGCCCTGGGCTCCTGAGCTGGGGCAGGGGGCATCCAAAGGCTTCAACCACACCTCCCCAACACCCACAACCAGCCCAGCAATGACCACTATCACTGCTCAAAGCCCTCTGGTCTCCTAAGCTGGGGTGGTGTGGGGCTGAGGGTTTCAGCCACACCCCCTGACATCTGCATTCAGCCTAGCAATGACCAAGTCACCACTGGAGGCCCCCTCGCCTCCCCTGCAGGAATGAGTGGAGTGCCATACACCTCAACCACACCCCCATCCTTCCTCCTTTTCTCACCCTATTTGCTTCTCCCTAAAAAAAAAAAAAAAAGAAAGAAAATAGCTACTTCTGCTCATTTTTGGTTTCCATTTGTGTGGTATACTTTTTCCATCCCCCCACTATTAGTCTGTGTGTGTCTTTACAGGTGAGGTGAGGCTCCTGAAGATAGCATATAGTTGAGTCTAGCTTTTTAATACAACCCATGAGTCTGTGTCTTTTTAGTGTGGAATTTAATCCATTTACATTTAAGCTTGTTATTGAAAGGTATTGTCTTACTCCTGGCATTTTATCACTTTTGTTTAGATGTTTTAAATATCTTTGTTCCTTTCTTCCCCTTTTATTATTCATCTTCATTGTTGGTTTTTAGAGGTGGGTAAGATTTTGTTTCTTTCTCTTTATCATTTACACTTTTGTTTAACCAGTGCATTTTGTTTTTACTTGTGTATTCATGTTAGTGATTATTGTTTTTTGAATTCTGGATGCAGGACTCCCTTGAGAATTTCTTGTAAGGCTGGTTGAATGGTGGTCAACTCCTGCAGTGTCTGTTTGTCTGGGAAATACACCATTTATTCCTTGTTTTTGAATAGCCTTGTATAGTACAGTATTCTTGGCTGTCAGTTTTTTTCTTTTAGTTTTGTATATATCATCCCATTTTCTTCTGGCCTGTAAAGTTTCACTTGAGAAGTCTGCTGTTTGTCTGATGGGGGCTCCTTTTTTGGTGTTTTGATGCTTTTCTCTTGCTGCTTTTAGGATTCTTTCTTTGTCTTTGAGCTTGGCCAGTTTGATAATGTGTCAAATGTGTGTCTCAGAGAAGATCTATTTGGATTGAATCTGTTTGGGCATCTTTGAGTTTCCTGTATCTGAAGGTCCATGTCTTTCCCTATATCTGGGAAGTTTTCTGGTTTTTTATTGAATAGGTTTTGAATGCCTTTACCTTTCTCATACTCTTCTGGAATGCCCATGATTCAGATGTTTTTGCACTTAAGGTTATCTGCTAGCTCTCTTAGATTTTCTTCATTTTTTAAAATCTTTTTTTCCTTTTTTTGCCCACTTGGGTAATTTCAAAAAGACTATCTTCAAGATCAGAAATTCTTTTTTCTGCTTGTTCTAGCCTGCTGCTTAAGCTTTCAGTTGTGTTTTTTATTTCATTGAGTGAATCCTTCAGTTCCAGGAGTTCTGCTACATTCTTTTTTAAGGTATGAATCTGTTTGTAAATTTTCTCCTTCATATCTTAGATATCTTTTCTCATTTATTGTATTGTCTAACTGAGTCTTGTCTTATCTCATTGTGTTTACTTAAGACTGCTCCTCAGAATTCCTTTCCAGTCATTTCAATGGTTTTCTGTTCTGTGGGGTCTGGTGCTTGAGAATTTCTGCATTCCTTCGGTGATGTCATACTTTTGGTGTGTGTTTATTCATATTTCTAGTATCTCTACATTGATGTCTTGTCATCTGGTAGGTCAATTACTTCTTCTATTACTCTGGAGTGGGCTTTTAAGAGAAAGACTGACTCTTCTTTTTCCAGCTCCTGTAGTAACTCGTATTGTGTCAATGCATTCAAATGTGTAGTGAGTTTTCTGCACAGTGGTCATGGCTGCTACTGTGGTGACTAGCTGTCCTTGTGGCAGAAGCTGTGTGGTGGCTGTGGTGGACCACCTGCACAGAGCCTCTGGTTGTGGTGGCACTCCTGCCTTCTGTTCAGGTGGGACAAGGACTGCACACTGCTTTTGCTGCCCGTGCCCCTGATTGTAGTGGTGCTCTTGCCTCCAAACTGTATACTTTAAGTGGGTGAATTGTATTAAAAATAAATTATGCTTTTAAATTTGGAGAATTAGATTTAAAAAATAATAAAAATAGAAAATATAGAACCAACTCTAGGACCTACTTATGAAATATCCAGAGTCTACTTGTGATGCTTGTGAAACAAGTTATCAGGCTAAAGAAAACAAGATTTGACTCAGATCATGGGAACCAGAGCTTTTGGATTCTAAACTAATTTTGTCTCTAGAAATTTCTTCAATCAAGAGGCAATTTTTCTGGATCTCACTTTCTTCACCAAAAAAATAAAGGGCATGTTTAGATGGTCTCTAATGTCCTTTACAGACTAATAACTAGCTCATGTGCTTCTAATCTGTTTCTTGCTCACGTCAAACATCACTGATTGATCTTAGTCAAACTGCTTTGGAGCCCAGAATCCCAGACTCCATGTCATCCTGGCCCTCTAGGCAACCAGTACCAATTACTGAGTTGTTACATGTGAAAAATTCTACTTGTTATCCCTAATCTAGAGTGTAAATGAAACTATATTACTGGTCTAAATAGGCATCTTAGGATCATACCTCAATTGATGCTTATTATAGTGCTACATAGTTCTATTAAGCTAGCTCAAAATAGAGAAGGGCTAGCAACTTCTATATGACAAGCTAGATTAGAGCAAACCAAGTGTAAGGAAGATGAAAGAAATACTCTAAGTCTGCATGAAATGAAAGCTTTAGAAATGTGGTCTAAATGTGGAATTCAAATTAATCCTGCCAACATCTCATGGTCTCACTCATGTCTTCCCTCCTGTGTGAAGTCTTCCTTTTCTGATTACTGCAACCAGCTTAATTTATAACCTCTGAAATCCTTGTGCTTTCTTATTATTCATGCAGCATGATTATAACATTGTCTTATAGTAAAACTACTTTCATATAGCTATCACCCCAACCTGTGTCTGGGCTCAGCAGAAACTGCGCCATGATCAGTTGGTGATGTCTGCCACTGGCAAGGAGACTATGTTCTATAACTCCACACTAAGTGTTTTACAAATATAATTTAAGTGAACTCTCGTGGCAACGTATCAAAGTAGATATTATTTTCTCTATTTTTCAGATTAAAAAAACTAAGTTTCTGAGAGGGTGCATAAGTTTTTCAGAGTCCTGTGCATTGTAAATGATACAACTGGGTTTCAAAGTCTGAACTTTCACACTTACAGCTTTCACATACTATGTAATTTTACATCTTTCAGCCTTCACATGCAGTATTTTTTCTTCCCAAATGGCCTTTTACCCTCTTTATTCTTCAACACTAACTTAAAGCCTGACCTCTTCTCTCAAACCTTTCCTAACCCCCTGAGCTGGTTAAGGGTCCCTCATCCTTGCTCAAAATAGAACCTTGGATTCATCTCAGCACCTTTTCGTCTTAACTGTTGATTACATTTCACCCTCTTCTACTTGACCATAAGCTTTTTTAGGACATGGATCACATTTTATTTTATAACTATATTACCCAACATAGTGCCTGGCATATAGTCGGTGCTTAATAATTATTTTTTGAATTAAAGAGTATCAGTCCATTCCTGGATGACACATAGGTATGAAGGAAATAGATACAGGACCAACTATTAGTTGTTGGGGGGAGGGTGGGACCAATTTTTTTAGAAGATACAGCAATTTACCTCCAAATTTCTATTAGTTAATCTAGTAGAGACTGTAGTAATCACCAAATCACATTTCCCAGCCTTACTTGCACTTTGTCTGGTCACTTGATGAGTTAGGGTGAATGAAATACATACAGAAATGAGGTAAGCCACTTTTCAGCGTGGCTGAGAAAATCTCCCACGTGTAATCCTCTGTTCTCATTGTCCTCTTCCTATCTGCTGCTGATTAATGCTCGGGTGGCCTTGAAATCTCCACAGAGTGGAAGCTCAAGATGGAAGCAGCCTGGTTCACAGAGTCACTTCTTGTGGGAGGGCTGCTGCAGAATCATTCAGTTAGAAATATCCATGCTGGATGTTAAGTTGCTGGCATTTAGGGACTGTTTTTTACAGGAGTTTATATCATTTATCATGACTAATACAGTCAAATAAGAATCTTATTTGTACCCATATTGTTCAAACACAAGATTCTACAGACACCTGAAAATGAAACTTTTAAGGCCTTCAGGGAGAATCATTCAATTAAGTTGCAATTACTAAATCTTTTTGACGGTTCTCACTGTAATGTGTTTCAAAAAAGAACTGGAAGTTGCAAAGGAAGACATTTCAGAATAGAGCAGAAGGCATGCCTACCCAGAGGAGTCCGGGGATGTAGTATGTGTGCAGTATACCTATGCAGTGGCTCAAGCGAGTCTTTTTACTCTTAGGCATGTATATCTACAGAGTTAGCAGAAATGAATCTCACTTGGATCTTTTAGTGAGCAGCTAGAAAGGAAACAAAGTTAAGACTGTAATTGCAATGAATCTTGAGGCTTTTGTGCATGGGAAAGTCAGGATGGAGTACATGTGGCAGGGTAGAGGGATTCTCCTTGGAATATTGGGCACCTCTTCTTCTCATCAACATGCCTCTTTCCTGATCATTTCTACTTCCACTCCTGTTTTTCTCCCTGCAAGCAATGGTATTTCTGTCACTAAAGTCATGCTCTGCTTGTTGTTAAAGTAGCAGCCAAAGTGTAACTCTAGAGATATGCTTCCTAGTAAACAAAAAAGCAGAGAAAACCAGTGAGTGAGTGCACTTATATTAGCAAAACAATCTAAGACCAGTCGTCTTAGGTATCATTACCCAAGGGATGACTTTCCTATGATACTGTAGAAGACATTTGATTCAACTCTATTTCACTTGGTGGGATCTTAAAATAGAATGTGACAAGACAGGATAATACAAAGCTGAGTGGATATTGTAGGAACTTAGCAATTACTGTGTATGATCAGACTCACGGCTTGAGCCCCAAACAGAGGCATCACTCAAATCTCAAGAGTTCAACTCAAAAGCTTAGTGCAGAGGACATCTCTTGGGATGGCCTCCCAGTTCCCTGTGATTCCCTCTTATTGAGGAACAGCTCTGTGGTAGCCATGAAAATGCATGACTCGGATCTCCTGCTGTGAGAATGTGATTGATTGATGGTCATAGCTGCTGCACCGAGTCTACCACAACATTCATACTCAGGGCCACCCTTTCCATAGGGTGCTTTCAGCCAGTGACTAAGAATGGCAGGGATACTAAGGCAAGCCAAATTTTGCAAGGTTGCAAAAATTTTCTGATGGGTGACTTGGGTTCAAGGATTCCCATTGGTTTGGCCAAAACATTCCTAGTGATACAGTCTTAGATTCTGCCAATCCAATCCTGCTTCCTTCTTTCACTCCCTCATATGGATTAGACCTGCATCGTGGTATCCTCTGCTAATCCTCTTTATCCTTCACAGATGTTTTCTCTAGTAAATCTTTTGTATGTCTAAAGCTTTCTTAGCATCTGTTTCTTAGAGAACCCAAAATAATACAAGCTTACAAAAACTGAGTTTGTTTTCCAGGATCCTGCCATAATTGCCATAGGAATAGACAACTGACTAAAGTGGGACCTTTGCATACACAGTCCTAAGAATCTGGGATGTGGAGGACAGAGGCATGAGGGCTGGAGTCCCTGGATCTCAGTTGTATTCAAGGGCTCCTTAAAGAGAAAGTTCATGAGCTTTGAATGTGGAGGTCCCTAAAGCTGCTGAAACCTTCTTCTCCTATAGTTTTGGTATTAACTATTTCTTTACATCTTTGTGAGTCTTCAATTCTCCAATTTTCTTCCACTGAATTCCTCCCCGCCCCTTTTTTCCCCTTTTTTGTAAGCTGGCCAGAGTTGATTTCTCTTACTCGCAACTACACATATCTGAACTTCTATGGTGAGGCATAGCCCAGAGTTTTCATAAGTCTTTTATGGTGCTACAAAGTTTTATCCAGATTTTTTCCTAACCCATTTATGTATCAGGGCTCTGATGACATTCTGTGTATTGAGTTTTGCACTGTGCATAAAGTAATTTTTATTTTTAAATTGTGAAAAATATTTATTTTTTATTTTTTGCAAGGTAATTAACATAAATCTAAAACTCGCAAAGTAAAGTAAAAAAGAAAATATGACTCATAGAATGGACATTTTAATAGAAGTTATGGGAAAGGATTTGTCAAGCATCCTTTGCTAATCTCATACATAAGAAGAAGGCACTCAGAAACCAGAAAAGGGGAATCTTGTCCTACATTAGGTTAATGAGGAAGGAAAGAGAGTAAAACTACCTAAAGCAANCTTGGCTGTCAGTTTTTTTCTTTTAGTTTTGTATATATCATCCCATTTTCTTCTGGCCTGTGAAGTTTCACTTGAGAAGTCTGCTGTTTGTCTGATGGGGGCTCCTTTATTGGTATCTTGATGCTTTTCTCTTGCTGCTTTTAGGATTCTTTCTTTGTCTTTGAGCTTGGCCAGTTTGATAATGTGTAAAATGTGTGTCTCAGAGAAGATCTATTTGGATTGAATCTGTTTGGGCATCTTTGAGTTTCCTGTATGTGAAGGTCCATGTCTCCCCCTATATCTGGGAAGTTTTCTGGTTTTTTATTGAATAGGTTTTGAATGACTTTACCTTTCTCATACTCTTCTGGAACGCCCATGATTCAGATGTTTTTGCACTTAAGGTTATCTGCTAGCTCTCTTAGATTTTCTTCATTTTTTAAAATCTTTTTTTCCTTTTTTTGCCCACTTGGGTAATTTCAAAAAGACTATCTTCAAGATCAGAAATTNTGCACAGAGCCTCTGGTTGTGGTGGCACTCCTGCCTTCTGTTCAGGTGGGACAAGGACTGCCCACTGCTTTTGCTGCCCATGCCCCTGATTGTAGTGGTGCTCTTGCCTCCAAACTGTATACTTTAAATGGGTGAATTGTATTAAAAATAAATTATGCTTTAAATTTGGAGAATTAGATTTAAAAAATAATAAAAATAGAAAATATAGAACCAACTCTAGGACCTACTTATGAAATATCCAGAGTCTACTTGTGATGCTTGTGAAACAAGTTATCATGCTAAAGAAAACAAGATTTGACTCAGATCACGGGAACCAGAGCTTTTGGATTCTAAACTAATTTTGTCTCTAGAAATTTCTTCAATCAAGAGGCAATTTTTCTGGATCTCACTTTCTTCACCAAAAAAATAAAGGGCATGTTTAGATGGTCTCTAATGTCCTTTACAGACTAATAACTAGCTCATGTGCTTCTAATCTGTTTCTTGCTCACGTCAAACATCACTGATTGATCTTAGTCAAACTATTTTGGAGCCCAGAATCCCAGACTCCATGTCATCCTGGCCCTCTAGGCAACCAGTACCAATTACTGAGTTGTTACATGTGAAAAATTCTACTTGCTATCCCTAATCTAGAGTGTAAATGAAACTATATTACTGGTCTAAATAGGCATCTTAGGATCATACCTCAATTGATGCTTATTATAGTGCTACATAGTTCTATTAAGCTAGCTCAAAATAGAGAAGGGCTAGCAACTTCTATATGAAAAGCTAGATTAGAGCAAACCAAGTGTAAGGAAGATGAAAGAAATACTCTAAGTCTGCACAAAATGAAAGCTTTGGAAATGTGGTCTAAATGTGGAATTCAAATTAACCCTGCCAACATCTCATGGGCTCACTCATGTCTTCCCTCCTGTGTGAAGTCTTCCTTTTCTGATTACTGCAACCAGCTTAATTTATAACCTCTGAAATCCTTGTGCTTTCTTATTATTCATGCAGCATGACTATAACATTGTCTTATAGTAAAACTACTCTCATATAGCTATCACCCCAACCTGTGTCTGGGCTCAGCAGAAACTGCGCCATGATCAGTTGGTGGTCTGCCACTGGCAAGGAGACTATGTTCTATAACTCCACACTAAGTGTTTTACAAATATAATTTAAGTGAACTCTCGTGACGACATATCAAAGTAGATATTATTTTCTCTATTTTTCAGATTAAAAAAACTAAGTTTCTGAGAGGGTGCATAAGTTTTTCAGAGTCCTGTGCATTGTAAATGATACAACTGGGTTTCAAAGTCTGAACTTTCACACTTACAGCTTTCACATACTATGTAATTTTACATCTTTCAGCCTTCACATGCAGTATTTTTTCTTCCCAAATGGCCTTTTACCCTCTTTATTCTTCAACACTAACTTAAAGCCTGACCTCTTCTCTCAAACCTTTCCTAACCCCCTGAGCTGGTTAAGGGTCCCTCATCCTTGCTCAAAATAGAACCTTGGATTCATCTCAGCACCTTTTCGTCTTAACTGTTGATTACATTTCACCCTCTTCTACTTGACCATAAGCTTTTTTAGGACATGGATCACATTTTATTTTATAACTATATTACCCAACATAGTGCCTGGCATATAGTCGGTGCTTAATAATTATTTTTTGAATTAAAGAGTATCAGTCCATTCCTGGATGACACATAGGTATGAAGGAAATAGATACAGGACCAACTATTTGTTGTTGGGGGGAGGGTGGGACCAATTTTTTTAGAAGATACAGCAATTTACCTCCAAATTTCTATTAGTTAATCTAGTAGAGACTGTAGTAATCACCAAATCACATTTCCCAGCCTTACTTGCACTTTGTCTGGTCACTTGATGAGTTAGGGTGAATGAAATCCATACAGAAATGAGGTAAGCCACTTTTCAGCGTGGCTGAGAAAATCTCCCACGTGTAATCCTCTGTTCTCATTGTCCTCTTCCTATCTGCTGCTGATTAATGCTCGGGTGGCCTTGAATATCAAAGTAGATATTATTTTCTCTATTTTTCAGAGTAAAAAAACTAAGTTTCTGAGAGGGTGCATAAGTTTTTCAGAGTCCTGTGCATTGTAAATGATACAACTGGGTTTCAAAGTCTGAACTTTCACACTTACAGCTTTCACATACTATGTAATTTTACATCTTTCAGCCTTCACATGCAGTATTTTTTCTTCCCAAATGGCCTTTTACCCTCTTTATTCTTCAACACTAACTTAAAGCCTGACCTCTTCTCTCAAACCTTTCCTAACCCCCTGAGCTGGTTAAGGGTCCCTCATCCTTGCTCAAAATAGAACCTTGGATTCATCTCAGCACCTTTTCGTCTTAACTGTTGATTACATTTCACCCTCTTCTACTTGACCATAAGCTTTTTTAGGACATGGATCACATTTTATTTTATAACTATATTACCCAACATAGTGCCTGGCATATAGTCGGTGCTTAATAATTATTTTTTGAATTAAAGAGTATCAGTCCATTCCTGGATGACACATAGGTATGAAGGAAATAGATACAGGACCAACTATTTGTTGTTGGGGGGAGGGTGGGACCAATTTTTTTAGAAGATACAGCAATTTACCTCCAAATTTCTATTAGTTAATCTAGTAGAGACTATAGTAATCACCAAATCACATTTCCCAGCCTTACTTGCACTTTGTCTGGTCACTTGATGAGTTAGGGTGAATGAAATCCATACAGAAATGAGGTAAGCCACTTTTCAGCGTGGCTGAGAAAATCTCCCACGTGTAATCCTCTGTTCTCATTGTCCTCTTCCTATCTGCTGCTGATTAATGCTCGGGTGGCCTTGAAATCTCCACAGAGTGGAAGCTCAAGATGGAAGCAGCCTGGTTCACAGAGTCACTTCTTGTGGGAGGGCTGCTGCAGAGTCATTCAGTTAGAAATATCCATGCTGGATGTTAAGTTGCTGACATTTAGGGACTGTTTTTTACAGGAGTTTATATCATTTATCATGACTAATACAGTCAAATAAGAATCTTATTTGTACCCATATTGTTCAAACACAAGATTCTACAGACACCTGAAAATGAAACCTTTAAGGCCTGCAGGGAGAATCATTCAATTAAGTTGCAATTACTAAATCTTTTTGACGGTTCTCACTGTAATGTGTTCACAAAAAAGAACTGGAAGTTGCAAAGGAAGACATTTCAGAATAGAGCAGAAGGCATGCCTACCCAGAGGAGTCCGGGGATGTAGTATGTGCGCAGTATACCTATGCAGTGGCTCAAGCGAGTCTTTTTACTCTTAGGCATGTATATCTACAGAGTTAGCAGAAATGAATCTCACTTGGATCTTTTAGTGAGCAGCTAGAAAGGAAACAAAGTTAAGACTGTAATTGCAATGAATCTTGAGGCTTTTGTGCATGGGAAAGTCAGGATGGAGTACATGTGGCAGGGTAGAGGGATTCTCCTTGGAATATTGGGCACCTCTTCTTCTCATCAACATGCCTCTTTCCTGATCATTTCTACTTCCACTCCTGTTTTTCTCCCTGCAAGCGATGGTATTTCTGCCACTAAAGTCATGCTCTGCTTGTTGTTAAAGTAGCAGCCAAAGTGTAACTCTAGAGATATGCTTCCTAGTAAACAAAAAAGCAGAGAAAACCAGTGAGTGAGTGCACTTATATTAGCAAAACAATCTAAGACCAGTCGTCTTAGGTATCATTACCCAAGGGATGACTTTCCTATGATACTGTAGAAGACATTTGATTCAACTCTATTTCACTTGGTGGGATCTTAAAATAGAATGTGACAAGACAGGATAATACAAAGCTGAGTGGATATTGTAGGAACTTAGCAATTACTGTGTATGATCAGACTCACGGCTTGAGCCCCAAACAGAGGCATCACTCAAATCTCAAGAGTTCAACTCAAAAGCTTAGTGCAGAGGACATCTCTTGGGATGGCCTCCCAGTTCCCTATGATTCCCTCTTATTGAGGAACAGCTCTGTGGTAGCCATGAAAATGCACGACTCGGATCTCCTGCTGTGAGAATGTGATTGATTGATGGTCATAGCTGCTGCACCGAGTCTACCACAACATTCATACTCAGGGCCACCCTTTCCATAGGGTGCTTTCAGCCAGTGACTAAGAATGGCAGGGATACTAAGGCAAGCCAAATTTTGCAAGGTTGCAAAAATTTTCTGATGGGTGACTTGGGTTCAAGGATTCCCATTGGTTTGGCCAAAACATTCCTAGTGATACAGTCTTAGATTCTGCCAATCCAATCCTGCTTCCTTCTTTCACTCCCTCATATGGATTAGACCTGCATCGTGGTATCCTCTGCTAATCCTCTTTATCCTTCACAGATGTTTTCTCTAGTAAATCTTTTGTATGTCTAAAGCTTTCTTAGCATCTGTTTCTTAGAGAACCCAAAATAATACAAGCTTACAAAAACTGAGTTTGTTTTCCAGGATCCTGCCATAATTGCCATAGGAATAGACAACTGACTAAAGTGGGACCTTTGCATACACAGTCCTAAGAATCTGGGATGTGGAGGACAGAGGCATGAGGGCTGGAGTCCCTGGATCTCAGTTGTATTCAAGGGCTCCTTAAAGAGAAAGTTCATGAGCTTTGAATGTGGAGGTCCCTAAAGCTGCTGAAACCTTCTTCTCCTATAGTTTTGGTATTAACTATTTCTTTACATCTTTGTGAGTCTCCAATTCTCCAATTTTCTTCCACTGAATTCCTCCCCGCCCTTTTTTCCCCCTTTTTTTGTTAGCTGGCCAGAGTTGATTTCTCTTACTCGCAACTACACATATCTGAACTTCTATGGTGAGGCATAGCCCAGAGTTTTCATAAGTCTTTTATGGTGCTACAAAGTTTTATCCAGATTTTTTCCTAACCCATTTATGTATCAGGGCTCTGATGACATTCTGTGTATTGAGTTTTGCACTGTGCATAAAGTAATTTTTATTTTTAAATTGTGAAAAATATTTATTTTTTATTTTTTGCAAGGTAATTAACATAAATCTAAAACTCGCAAAGTAAAGTAAAAAAGAAAATATGACTCATAGAATGGACATTTTAATAGAAGTTATGGGAAAGGATTTGTCAAGCATCCTTTGCTAATCTCATACATAAGAAGAAGGCACTCAGAAACCAGAAAAGGGGAATCTTGTCCTACATTAGGTTAATGAGGAAGGAAAGAGAGTAAAACTACCTAAAGCAGTATGTTAATTTCTATCCAGATTTTAGAGAGGAGACTTTTACCATTGAATGTAGAATGGCTAATAAAATAGAAAACATCTTAGATAACGGAGAAAAAACAACAAACACTTCAAAGAGACACAGAATAAAGCAAAAACAGAAGAAAAAGCCTTACAAATTAGTTCTTTGAAAACACCTTGCTTGTGCCGGCAGCTCTCTGTCTAGCTATGTCAGCATATTTCTTAATGCCCCTGTGGCATACACACTGTGAGGACTGAACTCACGGAAGTGCACATGACAAAAAGGAACTAAATCATATCACTTATATATTGTGAAGTAAGAATCAGAATCAGGGCTCCAGAGTTCAACAAACTGCCTGAGAGATCCAGGTGACAAAACAGGCCACACTGCTTCTCAGAGTACAGCTCCTGATGTTGTCAGTTTTATGAGAAACGTTTGCATTTCTTCACTTCGTTTTCTGAATGATTCAGAAACAGATGGCAGAACTTTTAAGGATTGTTGGTAAATGTTCCAGAAATCTTTTTTTTTTTTCAGTTTAATATGAGACCTTTAACTAAATTTAATGGGAAAAAAGCAAAAAAAAAATTATAAATATATATACTCAGAGACATGTCAGCTTTGTCAAATAAAAGGATGTGATCTAGACTCTCAATCAAAAGAATTAGGCTAGAAGCTGAGAATCTATTGGCTTCCGGAGTTCCCTCAGGAGTTCACAAATAAGTCTTTCAACACCAGACAAGCTTGTCATTCCTGTGTCTGAGAAGCAAAGTCCAGATATATACATCATTATATGAGTACGGAGCCTCAAAGTTCTCCCAGGTAATTTCAAATGCTTTTCATTTGGTTTGGAAACAGAGAGGAAGACAGGTGATCAGTCACCGTCTGCTTAATCTCTAATGACAGAACCAAAGGGCACAATTTTATTTCTGGCCTGACTTACTTTTGTCTTAATCTTTTTTTGGAGGCAGAGGAAAGATGACAGTCATGCCATGGAGCATTCTTTCCTGCAGACTCTCAGCAGAGACCAAAGCATACCTTTCCTTCAGAGGCCCAGAGACATGTTTTTCTCCAGAGAAAGATCTGAAGCAAAGTGAGGACCCATCTGGTCTATGTGTATGTCACCCCTGACTCTACTGTGACCCCCAAAATTACACTATAGTGACAGATAATAGCTAAATGACAATGGCTCTGTTCTCCTGCTACTTGATTATGGGAAATCCAAACTTCTACCTGACCCACTTTCCAGGGAATTCTGGCAATCTCCAGAGAATTCCTTTGTATTCTACAAATCCAGCCTGGTTTATACTTGCCTAACTCTACTCTGGATGACTGATTTCTTCTTTCCTTGTGGGTGCCTGCCCCTTCAACAGCTCATCTCTTCCTGCCCAATAGGCTACATGGTCTTTCCTCCCAATATTCTATTGGCAACTGCCTGAACAAAAACAAAAACAAAATTTTTCCAATGACAAGCAATAATTCGTAATCTATTTAAAGAGCAGCCTAAATCCAGATTGAGATTGAGATACATCTACATACAGTAACAAATAAGCGAATGTTGAAAGGGCTTCTTATGAGGCATGCTCTATGTAATTTAATTTGTTGAGTCCTTACTACAACTCTGTGAGTCATCTATTCCTATTACACAAATTTACAGAAGAATAAATGGAGGCATAGAGAGGTTAAAGAAATTGTCAAAATCACAACAGTTACTAACAGTTAAGAGGTGGAGTTGGGATTTCAGTCCAGTTTGGTTTTTAAGGTTTTGCCTCTTCAGCCCTGTGCTATATTTTCTACCTTTCAAATAAGTAAACAAAATCTATGGAGATGCACTTTTATCCACTATTAAGATAACATTCGGCCTTATCTTTTCAACCTTTGGGTTCCTTGGGACTCAAACTCCCCTCTTCTAGCAAGGGTCTTCACTCTCCATTTGCATGTCTCAAGAAGACCCATAGCCATGGTCTGCCCCAAAGATAAAGTCTCCAGCTCTTATAAAATGTGACTACTTTGCTCAGAATTCTGAAGTTACTAGATTTTGTTTTTGTTGTCTTGATCTTGCCTGGTTTTATTTGTTTGTTTTTAAGCTTCTGCCCTGTCCCTCTGAAGAAGGTGAATGATTTTTCCCTATTACAAAAGAAAGGTACTGTTTCATAAGGCAGCGGCCCCACCTATATTCCAGTGGACCTAGTTTCAGGTTTTCACATCCCTTCTTGACCATTCTTCCTGGTGGATAATGCTGCATCAAGGTCAGTCTGTGCAGGCATTAGTAATATGCACACTTTAACTTGGTGACCCCTCTCTTCTGGTTTTTCCCCTTCCTCTCAACTCTTCTTGGTTTTGTCTTCAGTCCCCCGATTCCATTCTTGGTCTGCCTCTCCTCCCACTCTGACCATGCCCATTCCTTCAAATGGGAAAAATCTATGAGTGTTTCCCAAACTGAGGTCTTGAGTTTAAGCCTCTTCCCTGAATTCCTCTTCTGTAAATGAAACTGCCTTTAGGATAGCTCTGCTCAGATATCCCAAAGTCACCTCAAATACAGCACTGTCATCTCAGGGCATTGCCTTAGCTCTTCCCCTGCCCAGAGTGACCTTTCACCAGACAGATCAGGGCTCTTTCCCTCAGAGCTTTCTCTGACCATCCTCTTTAAAATAGTAGCACCTCATTCCCCATACTCTGTCTGTGTCTGTCCCCCTCCACGAGAGTGTCAGGCACCCACAAGGAAGGAAGGAAGGAAGGAAGGAAGGAAAGAAGGAAGGAAGG
>NW_007728132.1:5909-23993 GCF_000696425.1 Galeopterus variegatus | reverse complement strand
AGGGAGGGAGGGAGGGAGGGAGGGAGGGAGGAATAAACAAGCCTTCTTCTTCTCCCATCTCAGTTCCTCCCAGCCCCAGCCACTCTGCTTCCCACACAGCTACCTTAAATGTGTATTTGGTCATGTGGGTCATAATTTTAAACAAATCCTTCAGATCCCTCCCATACCCATAAATACTTAGCATGGACACTGGTTTTAATTCGACCCTTTACTTACTATCCTCACCGGCCTCATTTCTGAACACCCTCCCATAAGCATCTGTGCTCTACCCAGCATTTGCCAAATAGATGTGCCACGAACAAACGGTCCTGTGGACAGAGAAACCTGGACAACTCATCATTCTCCATCTCCATTCTAAATAATCACAAAGCACACTGGCATTTAAAAAATTTCATAATTAATAAGCCAAACCAAGCACACATTTAAAGAAAAGCTGTTTAAGTTTGTTTAGTCTAGGTTTTCCAGACTTTTTTTTATCCATAGGCCCCCTTTTCCAAGGAACAACTGGAACAGGATATCATGGAACACAGTTTGACAGATAGCGCGCTATGAGACTGCACGTCGTTCCCTGGGCCTCCCCGGCTCTCTCATTCTCCTGGCTTACTTTTATAGTCCCTGTGTCTCGAAGGCCCACCCTTCTTTTGATGCCCAAAGAATTTCTATAATTTCTGTAAACCCATCCAATAAGGCTTAATGCAAGACTATTTCCTCTCCAAAAACTCCCTTCAGGGAAAACTAATCACTCTCTCCTCTGGCCCCCCGTTGTATCTTGTACTCTTCTCTGTCATGGCACTCTTCTTGTTTATTATTCCTCTTTATCTTCTGAATCCCCCACTAGACTGTGGACTACTTAAAATTAGGGATCCAGGGCCATTCAGCTCTGTACCCTCCATCACCTGTTATAGGGCATAGAAGCCCTCAAGTGCTTGGAAGTGTGCGATGGAGGAATAGTCCATTTGGGAGACATAACGTTGAAACTAATTTTCGTGGTATGGAAATAAGAGAAGATTAAGGGGAGTGTATAAAGAAACATTTACTCCGATTCAATTATGTGAAAAGTGTTTTGCCTCCTTTTGGGGGGAATGTATAAAGGAAATGAAAGACACAGCCCCACCAGAGGGGTATGGCCAAGCCTTACCCACTCTGGTTAAATGTATCTAACAGTTTATAAGTGACTTAATGAGTAGTGGAGATTCCTAGAGTTGATCATTTCCATTGTTGCCACTGTGTGCCTCTAGAGAGGGGAAATAAACAGCCCATCTCCAGCCCACATAAAACACAGATGCCTCCCAATCCACAAATTTGCTCTAGACCCTTGTCACAGTCATACCAGCTGCCTGTGTTGTTACTTTCCACAGATTGACCCATAGACAGGGTGACTTTACTGTCACAGAAAAAAACAGCCTAAGGAAGCAAGCAAAAAATAAACATGTGATGCTTTCCAATTTAATAATGAAAAATGTGAACATCTATCTCAACGTTCATATAAAATGAGAAGTCAGGGAGTTTGTGTCTTCATACTGTCTAGCATCTAGTATACCATCCAGCATCTATTATAGTTGCTTGAAACACATCAAGCACTCAAAAGGGTGTGATGAATAAATTTCTGTAGTGTGTCAAACAAAAGGATTTCAAGAGGTACATAAAGCAAGGATATAAACCAGTTATCTTGCAAGGTTGTCTGAAAATAAGAACTAGCCCTGACTTCTGGATAGCAAAGGAAAGAGTGGGCAGGTCAGTGCTTCCAACTGTGTGAACTAACTTTTGGATCAGCAGGACCAAGAAAGGAGAAAAGGCCACATGCTAAACAAAGTGTTTTGACATTCAACTAATTAATAAGACACTTACAGCGCTACCAGCCTGAAATTATTTTATGTATTTTTAAATATATTTTTATACAAATTTATTAATGCTGCCTCCTGCTTTTTAAAGCAATGTTCATTCTCTAGGGTGCTGCCTAAGGTAAACATAAGACAGCCAGTTGTTTTAGGTATCTGCTATTGTTTGAATGTTTCCCCTCCAAAATTCAGATGTTGAAACTTAATGGCCAATTCTATTAGTCCAATTCTGTTGCTTATAACAAAATACCTGAATCCAGGTGATTTATAAAGAAAATGATATTTATTGCTTACAGTTTCAGAGGCTAGGAAGTCCAAAGTTCGGGAACACATTTGGTGAAAGCCTTGGTGATGGCAACAGAGACCCAGGAGTCTCACGTGGCAGAAAATGGCAGAGCAGAGAGAGACTAACCTCTCATGTGCTCTTCTTTTAAAGCCCTCAGAACCACGCCCATGACCACCATTTTTAATCCATTTACTAGGCATGGTCCTGCAATCTAATCACCTCTTCAAGGCCCTAACTTTGAATTACCATAATAGGATTTCCCACCTTCAACAGTTACAGTGGAATTAACTTCTAATATGTGAACTTTGGGGTCACAGTTCAATCAATCCACAGCACCAGTGTGATGGTATTAAGAGATGGAACCTTTACAAGGGAATTAGGTCATGAGGGCTCCTTCCTTGTGAATGTGATTGAGGCTTCACATAGTATTTGGCTCATTTTCCCTTCCACCTTCTGCCATGTGAGGACATGGTCTTCCTCCCTCAGAAGGATGCAGCAACAAGGTGTCATCTTGGAAGCAGAGAGCAGCCCTCATCAGACAACAGAATCTGCTGGAGGCTTGATCTTGGACTTTGCAGTCTCCAGGACTGTGAGAAATAAATTTCTGTTCTTTGTAAATTATGCAGTCTCAGGTATTCTGTTATGGTGGCACACATGGACTAAGACAGAAATTGGTATCAGAGAAATGGGGTGTTGCTATAACAAATATCTAAAACTGTAACAGCAGCTTTGGAACTGGGTAGTCAGTAGAAGCTGGAATAGTTTTAATGTGAATGCTGAAAAAGGCCTCTATTGTTATGAATGGAGGAGCATTAAGGGCAATTCTGAGGAAGGCTCAGAATAGAAGAGCTGTGGGGAAAGCTTCATTTTTCTTAGAGATTATTTAGGTGGTCATGACTGTAAAGACCATTTTGATCAGATCTCAGTCAAAATGAGGAACAAGGTGTTGGAAACTGGAGGAAAGGGAANAGGTATTCTGTTATGGTGGCACACATGGACTAAGACAGAAATTGGTATCAGAGAAATGGGGAGCTGCTATAACAAATATCTAAAACTGTAACAGCAGCTTTGGAACTGGGTAGTGAGTAGAAGCTGGAATAGTTTAAATGTGAATGCTGAAAAAGGCCTCTATTGTTATGAATGGAGGAGCATTAAGGGCAATTCTGAGGAAGGCTCAGAATAGAAGAGCTGTGGGGAAAGCTTCATTTTTCTTAGAGATTATTTAGGTGGTCATGACTGTAAAGACCATTTTGATCAGATCTCAGTCAAAATGAGGAACAAGGTGTTGGAAACTGGAGGAAAGGGAATCTTTGTTATAAAGTGACAAAGAACTTGGTGAATTATGTTTGTGTCCTATGATTTTGTGGAAGGCAGAACTAAGAATGATAAACTAGGATATTTGGTTGAAGATATCTTTAAACAGCAGTGTTCAGGGTGCTGCATGACTTCTCCTAACTGCTTATACTAAAAAGTGAGAAAAGGGAAATGATTAAAATATCAAATTTATAATTGAAATGAAGGCAGGATGTAAAGATTTGAGAAATTCTCAGCCTAGCCATGTAAAGAATAAAAAAGTGTGTTTAGGAGAGAAAACCAAGGATGTAGCCATGTGGCTATTTGATAAGGAAATTAGCATGACTAGATGAAATCCAGGTGCTATTCATTGAGACAATAGGAGAATGGCTCCAAAGGCATTGCTGAGATCTTCAAGGCTGCCTCTCCCATCACAGGTTCAGAAGGCCATGGCTTTGAGTGCAGAACATTTTCGAGGAAGGGACCCAGGATGCCTGTGGAACCTTGGGGCTCACTGTCCAGGGTCACCTTAAGTCTTTGTTCCCTGCATTCTGGCACATGCTCCTCTGCCATCCCACCTGTGACTCAAGTAGGCCCAGGTTCTGTTTGGACTGCTGCTCTGGAAGGCACAAACACTGAACCTAATTTTGCAGGAGCACAGAATGCACAAGCTGTGAAGTCATGGCTACCTCCATCTAGATTTCAAAGGATGCTTCAGCCTTGGGGCCCAGGCAGAGAGCTGTTGCAAGGGTGGGACCAAAGAGAACCTCCACTAAGGCAATGTCCAGTGGAGCCATGGGGTCAGGAACACCACAGAGTATCCCCACTAGGGCAATGTCTAGTGGAGACTTACAGGCAGGGTGACCCCTAAGATGCCAGAACTGTAGAGTTACTGGTGTGCAATGGCAGCCTGAGAGCCACAAGAACCTAACTCCAACTCATGAGAGCTGTGGCATGGGCTGCGTTCAATAAAGCCAGGAATTTATGGGCTCAATCCCCACCCTCAGTGTGTCCTGGAGGTGAGACATAGAGTGAAAGAAGATTATTCTCAAGCCTCAAGATTTAAAGTTGTTTGCCTTCTTGGGTTTTGGACTTATTTGGGACCTGTTACTCCTTCTTCCCTTCCTCTTTCTCCCTTTTGGAATGGAAATGTCTGTCCTATGCTTGTCCCAACATTATATTTTGGAAGCACATAACTTGTTTGATTTCACAGGCTCACAGCTGGAGGGAAATTTGCCTCAGGATGAATTGTGCCTTGAGTCTTACACATATCTGATTTGTAGGAACTCTGGACTTCAGACTTTTGATTTGATGCTAGAACCAGTTAAGACTTTGGGGGTTATTGGAATAGAATAAATATATTTTCCATGTAAGGACATGTATTTTGGGGAGCTAGGGGCAGAATGCTATTGTTTGAATGTGTCTCCTCTAAAAATTCATGTTGAAACTTAATGGCCTATATGATGGCATTAAGAAGTGGGTTCTTTAATAGGTGTTTAGGTTATGAGGGCTCCTCTACTTTTAAATGGGATTAAGGCCCTTATAAAAGAGGCTTCATGCAGCGTTTGGCTCACTTGCCCTCCTACCTTCTGCCATGTGAGGGCACAGCAGTCCTTCTGCAGGAGGACACAGAAACAAGGTGTCATCTTGGAAGCAGAGATCAGCCCTCACCAGACAACTGAACCTGCTGGTACCTTGATCNCTGGAGGGAAATTTGCCTCAGGATGAATTGTGCCTTGAGTCTTACACATATCTGATTTGTATGAACTCTGGACTTCAGACTTTTGATTTGATGCTAGAACCAGTTAAGACTTTGGGGGTTATTGGAATAGAATAAATATATTTTCCATGTAAGGACATGTATTTTGGGGAGCTAGGGGCAGAATGCTATTGTTTGAATGTGTCTCCTCTAAAAATTCATGTTGAAACTTAATGGCCTATATGATGGCATTAAGAAGTGGGTTCTTTAATAGGTTTTTAGGTTATGAGGGCTCCTCTACTTTTAAATGGGATTAAGGCCCTTATAAAAGAGGCTTCATGCAGCATTTGGCTCACCTGCCCTCCTACCTTCTGCCATGTGAGGGCACAGCAGTCCTTCTGCAGGAGGACACAGCAACAAGATGTCATCTTGGAAGCAGAGATCAGCCCTCACCAGACAACTGAACCTGCTGGTACCTTGATCTTAGACTTCCCAGTCTCTGGAACTGAGAGAAAGTAAGTTTCTCTTCTTTATAAATGACCCAGTATCAGGTATTTTGTTATAGTGGCACGAACCAACTAAGACAGTACCCCAAAGCAACTTAGTAACTCTGTTGTCTAAATAACCAGGGGATGGGGTAGAAGTGAGTGATCTCTCACCAATTAGATTATTTCTTAAAATTTTAAAATCAATTCCAAATGACTTAGACTAACTCTAATTTTATTTTTTTTGTGTTGCCAGGAAAACAATTCTGTTTTGTAAAGTACCTAAATGAATGTTCTGTTCTTCTCTCCCCTATTCTGTGTTCCGGGAGGCTCACCCCATGACTGTATCACCTGGGCTCCTTTGCCTTTTGACTCCCAGCTTTATTTAGCCAGTGAGAGGCACAGCGGGAGATCCAAAGGTGGGAGAAGAAAGCAGTCGGAGTACTTCTTCCTGCCCTTCCTGCTGCACCATGATTCTGGCCATGGCACGGGCTGCCATGACTACCACTTCTCCCACTGTTCCAGCTCCCTCCCCATCCCTCTTCTGGCCCAGGGGTGGGAGTGGAATCCTACAGTTGGTTGTCATCGGCTGTTTCACTGTTCCTTGCTGATTCCCTTTAATACTCTCCCACCTCTGAAATAGTTTCTTCAAGAAATTGTTTTCAGTTAAACCCTTTTGGGTGTGCCTTCTGATGTAAACACCAAGTATATCAGGAAGCCATGGAAATGTTTTAAGCTTTAATTTCAAAATAGAACTCTAACCAAGGTTTGGGGAATAGACTGGAAAAAAAGAGAGTAGATATGGGTATGTCAGTTAGGAGATTATTGCAGTGGTCTAGAGGAGAAATCATGGTGGCTTCACTAATGTGTTGATAAAGGTGAAGATAAAGGATTCAAAAGACGTTTGAATGTAAATTAACAGAACCTGATGATGGATTCAATATGGAGAGAGGGAGGGGGGAGATTGAGGTGTCAACAGTAACTCCTTGTTTTTTGGCTTTTGATCATAATATATGATAAGAAATGCAGCACTGGAAGATTAGATTTCATGAGTTTGGTTTAGGGCATTTTGATTTTGAGTTGTCTTTAAGATGTCCAACTAGGCAAATAAATGCACAAATCTAATAGCTTAGAATAGAGGTCTAGACTAGTGGTAAGCATTTGAGAGTTGTCTGTGTCATAAATGTTAATTAACCACATGAGTTATGATCCCTGGGAATGAATACTTTCAAGTCCCAGCTAGAAATTTTATGGGAACTCTTTAGGGACCCTAAAAATGAAGACAAATGAACAAGTATCTGAAGTAAATCTGCCAGTTGGTTTTTTATTGCCCAGATCAGATGTAAACATCTTAATACAAATATTAAAAATGTAAAATAATAAAAAAGAACTATCTTTAATTAAGTGCATTTTACATCATTTTTCACTACCCAAGTCTGATGCAAATATTTTAAGGATTTATAGAGGATACATGCTAAACAAATAAAGTGATATACTTATGTTTTCAAAAAACATTTTTTTTTCACCCTGAAGTGCAAAGAAATTAAGTGCATTTTACATCATTTTTCACTACCCAAGTCTGATGCAAATATTTTAAGGATTTATAGAGGATACATGCTAAGCAAATAAAGTGATATACTTATGTTTTCAAAAAACATTTTTTTTTCACCCTGAAGTGCAAAGACTTTATTTTGCACAAATTTAAGTGAAGTTGTCATGGTAACTAACTACCGAGGATTGCTATCATTACTTGTGCTATTCCATGTTCTGGCAGTACGGCCTAGGTTGCTGTCTGTCTCACCCACATGCAATCCGGAAAACAACTTCTTCTTGATCCAAAGTTCTTTCTTCAGCAATTTCCAGAGACACTTCTCCGGATTCTTATTCCTATATGCTCTAAGAATATTCACTGGATCTGACTATGCTATGGGATCTCATCTTATCCGTCCTATAATAAAAATGACTAAATCTGAACATATAGAACAAAAATATCCAGTTTTGTGAATGTAATCAAGCAGGGCTACTTTTGGCACAATAAGAAACATTGCTTTAATTATAAATGTGTATACTCATACGTGTACATACACATACATACATGTACTGACACATATCACAAAGCAATGCTTAACTTCGCCATTTGCAATCCACTCTGAAATTTTCTGTTCTATTCTCCTTAGTTTTTAAAAATGCTGATTGTGGCCCACCAGCTTGATTTCATAATCCACTCTGGGGTCACAACCCCCAGATTGAAAAACATTCTCAAAATTCTAGTTCTTCCACTAATTTCATGGTTCTCACTATTAACTCATCTTTGGATTCTCACAGTGATCTAGGTGCTGTCATTGACTTGTGCTGATGTTTGACCCAGAGCCACTAGGTAAAAGGAAGAAGAAGATGGCTGGTGATATAAGCAGCTATATGAAATGCAGATAAGTGTGCAGGTACACATGTCTGTGTGTTTGTCACAGTCTCAGGAAACTGTCACTTCATCTGTACTAAGGAGGTTGGAGGCTGATGATTTTGTTCATTATGTTACACATGCACATTTAGGAGACATTCTTGTCTAGGCTTAATCACAGTTGTGCTTCTGCTGAGCAATTACTATGTTTTAACTTAAGAACACAGTACATTGTGAGGATGACTGGGTTTCCATTTTTTTGTTGGCTTCCAGAAAACTTCAAGCTAAACACAAATGTACACTCCTTTTATATCTAGACCCATCTTCCATTCTCATCTTTATTTTTCCTTCATCCCTACCTGTATACTATTTTATATCTAATATATCTTTGGAAGTTGCCTCAGTTTTGTTGTTTTTTTTCTTTTTCTGGAACATTGCAAGATATAAAGGAACAAGGGGTGTTAACAAAAATGGGAAACATGGCAATGAGGTGGTAAGAACACGGGCTCCACAATCAGGCTGTCTGAGTTCAATTCCTGACTCTTTCTCTCAGTAGTGAAGACCTGAAAGAGGGCATGTTACCTGACTTTTTTTTTTTTTTTTGTCTTTTTTACTGACCGGTAACAGGATCGCAACCCTCAGTGTCACGCCCGTACCGGGGACCGGCAACGGGATCGCAACCCTCGGTGTTGCGCCCGCACCGCACTCAGCCAGTGAGCGGGAACCAGTCTCCACATGGGATCTGAACACTCGGCGGGAGCGCCGCCACGCTCCCAAGCGGCACACTCTCCAGTGCGCCACTGGGCCAGCCCTTACCTGACTTTTTAAAATGTTAGTTTCCTCATCGATTAAATAAAGGAAATAAGAGCATCTTCTTCAGAGGGTTATTGTGAGGATTATGAGATAATACATATGAGGTACANATATTTGAGCTTGTATATGACTGTTTCAAGCACGTGCACACACACATACACACACCCCACTGGTATGCAGCCTAAATAAACATTAACAGCTCTTTATTGATCTGAGGCTAGTGGGATGCATAAACTGATAGTGTTTTTGTGACGTCCTAGTGCCTTAGGAAGGTTCACATGAAATTGTTGCTAAGCAATTGTATTAGTCTGCTAGGGCTGCTATAATGGAATGTCACAGACTGGGTGGTTTAAACAACAGAAACTTATTTTCTCAGAGTTCTGAGTGCTGGAAGTCCTAGATCAAGATGTCAGCAGGGTTGGTATCTTGTGAGTCCTCTCTCCTTGGCTTGCAGAAGCCCACCTTCTCGCATTGTCCTTGCATGGCCTTTTCTCTGTGAGTACGTGGAGAGAGACATCTCTGGTGTCTTCTCCTCTTCTTATAAGGACTCCAGTCCTATTAGAATAGGGCCCTACCCTTCTGACTTCATTTAACCTAATTACCTCCCTAAAGGGGCTATCTCCAAACACAGTCATATTGGGGATTAGGACTTCAATATATGAATTTTAGGTGAACACAATTCAATCCATAACAGTAGTCATTAATTGAAAGGGATGGATACAGGAACTGTCAAGGAAAGAGAAAACACACACACAAACAACCAGAGAATGAGATTTTTCCAACATGGATGTGAGAGGAGAAAGGGGATGAAATGGAGTCATGTGGGGGAGGCCCTGGTCTGCCGGGACAAACAGTTCAAAGAAAGGCAGGGCTGCTTGCTGATGCTGTTGCACAGGCTGTGCTGAAAATGCCCTGGCTGTCCCAGATTTGAGAATCACAACTTCAGATAATGTGAACTCAGCTGGGGCATTTCATGAGAAGAGGCATTTTCCCATGACTTATACAACTGTTTCTGGTCAGGCCAGAATGCCATGGGAACTATTTCTTAACAGCTCTGCTTGGCTTAGGATCAGTAAAGTATTCAGTATATCCTCAAACAGCCCCACCTTGTCATTTTCTCTTAACTACTCGTCATCAGCAATGGCATTTTTTCAAATTTCATTTGTAAAAATCTCTGGGTAATGTCCTTTAGATGAGATTACAGTAGGGAGGAGATAGTGACCTGCCATCTCTTACAAAACCAGGGAGGGATGAGTGAGTGTATGCGTGTACAAGTGACAGATCTTACAAATCACTCAAGTTTTATCTTAAGAAAATCCTCAGACTGGTTCCCTTACCTAAAATGAGTCAGTATGAAAACTGATATGAAAAATCGGAGTTCAAAATATCCATATATTCAAACCCTGCCTAGAACTAAGATGAACTAGCATTACGATAAGACAAATGGCCAAACCTTCATTTACATAAATATCACACCACAGTTTAGCTGATTGTTCTGCCTTTAGCAGCAATACAAAATATAGAAGATGCAGAAGAAGGCGGAAGAGGAAAGAAGAGAAACTGAAGGAGGGGAAGGGCAAGGATGTGGAGGAGGAGAAATAAGAAAAGAAACAAGAAGAGCAGGGTGCGGGGAGGAGGAAGGGGAGCAGGGTGAGGGATGGGGAGGAGGGTAGAGATGCAGAGGAGGGAAGGGGTGGAGGGTGGTCAAAAGAGCTGTGGGAGGGAATCAGGAGCGGTTTAGGTTCTAGGTCCTTGAACTTATGGTCTTTGAACTTATGTGAATTTTTGACACCTCTTGGGCCTTAGTTTCTTTCTCTGTATGCTTATGGGCTATTTTCTATCAGTTGTCTTGAAAGCTTTATTGATTTTTGTTGTTATTTATTTTTTATTTAAAAATTTTTTTTGCAACAGAATTCTTTTTTACCAACAAAATGTTATAGATATGTGTTATGGAATTCAGGTAAAGACAGAGCCCAGAGACTCACTGCCTGAGATAGCTATTGCTCCCAGGGACTCCAGAGAGCATTGGCAGAAATCTGGATGTTAACATCTAAGCCCTTTCCAACTAGACTCTACCTTTGTTGTTGTCCCTTACCAATTCCACAGCATGAAGTCTCACTCTGATGCCATTCACAGAGCCCACACAGTAAGACATTGGCAGAAATCTGGACGTTAACATCTAAGCCCTTTCCAACTAGACTCTACCTTTGTTGTTGTACCTTACCAATTCCACAGCATGAAGTCTCACTCTGATGCCATTCACAGAGCCCACACAGTAAGCCTACTTTCCAGGTGACTGTGCTGCCTAAATGAAGTTCTGTGGGTGGTTCAAGGATTGAGATTCCTTCAACAGGAATCGGCCCACTCTATGTGAATTTTATTCGGTAAGAAACAGCATGATTACAATGCAACTTCAAATATTTCCCAAAATGTTAAGGAATTGATATCTGTGTCCTAGATGTAAAATGCCCCCAGCATGGCAGATACTCTGTGTCATCAGACATTTCAGCAGGACTTCAATTACAGCTCCAGTTCAGACTGCTCAACACCAACTCCCTCTGTCACAGCACAGTCTGACTCACTATAATATAGAAGACCCACACTGAAAAATTTGGCCTAAAATTATTGTTGGAACAGTCCTGGGAACCATTCCACCACCATCGTGCATATGCCCAGCCTCTGCAAAGCTGACTCTGAATTCAGAATTCTGCAAGGAGGGGCCACCCAAGAATTCTGTAATCCAAATCTCAGTCCCAGAGCCAAACTATTTAACCCACTGGCAGTAAACAGTTCAGAAAATAAACTAAATTTAGAAAGTCCAAGTAAGCACTGAAGTTCTTTCCTTAGTGTTTGGGTCTAAAGAGCTATTCTGGACATGACACCATTAAGCAAAGCAATGTAACTGACAAGCAGCAACCACCAAAGTGAATTCAGTTTTGGAAATGAACAAGGCCCTCAGCTTCTCCACAGATTAGCCCTGCAGCTGCCACTCACTGGCAAGCGACAGAGCAGGTTTCATCATCAACACACATTTTGGGGATGACTTCAGGACTCCCCACGTTTGGCTAATATTGTTCACAGACTGTCAAGAATGATCTACTTTGGCCACTTTTTTTATAAACCACATCAGATTAAAACTCCGTTCTCCAGCAATTTATTCATAGCACAAGGTGTTTTCAAATCAAAAGCAATTGTGTGAAATCTACCATCAGGCCACAGAAAACAAAGTAAACATTTGATATATTTAAACATCCATATCTGTATTTCTTTTTTGCAGTCTAAAGCAACTCACCGACTTGCAGTATTTGTCCCCTTCAGCCCTAACGTTGAGCAACTGCAAATGTAGGGACAGGCAGTCTACAAGTTAATTCCAGTATTTCAGAAAACCTCCCAGAAAGAGTATGGTTTTCTAAGATAAGATGGCAGAGGCTAACTTTCACATCAAAGACTTTGGTGTAGGCTGGATTTACAGCATCTTAATTCAGTGAATATTCTTTTTTAAATCTCATGTTGATCCAAAGTTTTGATTGGTAGTTATCTAAGTTTTTGGCTAATTGAAAAAATAGAAAAACAACTTCTTATACCAAATATGTTTCAGTAGATTGTATCTTTCAAAACATGGAACCCAGGAAGGAAAAATAATAAAAGGAGTCCTTAAGGGTAAAAATATTGGAAACTACTGAGAAATTATTCTAAAGAAGTAATTAATAAAAATGTAGGCATAAGAAAAGTTATCCCAGCCCTGCCTATAACAAAGAGAAGTTTAAAGCAACATGAAATACCAGTAACAAAAGAGTTGTTAATAATAATACACCTATATAATGCAAATACTAAGTAATCACTATAAGATGCTGCAGGTGTAAGTTTATTGAAACAGAAAAAAATGTTCATAACATATTGCTAAGTGAAAAATAACAGGTTGCAAAAGAGTTTATTGATGAGTATAAACCCTAAAGAGGGTTTGTCTCCAGGTGACATAGAAAAAACATAGACATGTATTTTGTAATTTTCATTTGATTATCTATTATCTCTAACTTTTTTATGTCACTTTAGCAATAAGAAAAAAAATTAAGTGAATGATGAATAAAAAATGTCAAGGCCAGTAGAGGAGAGACAAGCATGATGCTTAACAATAGATAAATTTAGGGTCATCAAAAATGCAAATAAAATACAGTGAAATGTTGCAAAACTATATACTAAATTTGAGAAAACCCTAAAGTATTTCATGTGGTACTCCATACCTTTGCTGCTCTGATCTAGAATTTCTTCCCCACATCCCACTTTTACTTCCATATGCTTGAAGCTTTCTCCTACTTCTTAAGAATCACATTTAACATTTTATTTTACCTTTTTAAATGCAGCCTTGTTTAATTTTGTACTCATTGTTAGTCTTTCTTTTCTAGTTCTTTCCTTTTATTCCCTCCTTATACCCCAACTATTACATTCAGTTTTGTACTTAATATTAGTTTTTCCTTGCTAGGTCTTTCTTTCTTCCCCTACTTATACTCCAACTAGTTTGAAAACCATCTGTGCATAGGAAATATACTTATAGTTTTTTTTCTGTGTGCCTTATCCCCACTTGAGTCTCACCATGACATGGAACATAACTAGTCCAGTATCTTGCAAGCAGTAGGTATTCAATAAACACCTGTCACATGATCTTTTCCTTTGTTACCAGACTGTGAATTTCCTCTGGGGTGGGTCATGTCCCACTTATCTTTGTACCTCTTTTAGTACCTTGTGATAACTTACGCATACAATAAGGGTTCAATAAACGTTGGTGAACAAAATGAGTGACCATATTAGGAGGACTGACTCTGGCTTCTTCTACGTTTACTAGACAATTCTAAGTCATTTCTATTTCCTTTTAACTCAGTAGTTCCCAATGGGGGGGGGGTGATTGTTCCCCAGGGGACATTTAGCAGTGTCTAAAGACTTCTTTCAAATGTCATGACTGGGATGATATTCTGCTACTGATACTAAGTGGCTAGAGACCAGAGATGATTCTAAACATGCTACAAGCAGAGGACACTCTCCTATAACAAATAGTGTTGAGGTTGGCAAACCCTGCTTTCATTATATGTGTCCATCTAAAAGCCAGCAGCTTATCACACTCATTTTTTTCTCCTCTTTTACTGCCCCAATGCACACATACATAGCTCTTAGAGAAAGAATCTCCAAGATTAAGACTAGAAATCTGCAAACCTATCAGGGCCCAGTTTTGTCACCTATTTACTGATGGATAAGACCTGCCCCACCTACCTTTTAGGGTTATTGTGAGGGTAAAATAAAAGAATAAATCTTCAAATCCCTTTAGAAACAGATGGAATATAAGAATAAGCTCTGCCAAGGTACATACTGAAGAGGAAATGGGATATTTAGTAGAACATGATTCTCATTCCCTCACCAATAAACACATTTATTTTCTATTATGAGTACTCCAATAAGCATTTATTAAGCACCATCCATATAGAATAAAAAACGTTATTGGGTTTTTGATAATAATCATATAATTGTACAACATGAAGGTGAAATTGTAATCATTCCCGGGCTCTGGGCAACTAAAAATATTTTTGTTAAACTGGAAAATGCTTCCCTAATTTCTCTATATGAGCATGAACCAGGATTGTAGAAAGTGTGGCTGAGTTAAACCTGGAACTCATTACCAAGCTCATGTAATCAGAAAGTGATCCTTTTTGTTGAAGACCTTGCTGAAGTCTTATTTATATCAACTCTGCCTCCTTTGGCCTGACTGCCAATATCTAAAGCTCTTGAATTGCTAATCTGTAGATCACATAAATTGAGGGCTCAAATCCAAGGAACTGCCCAAAGAAAACATTAGCATATTATGAATGAAGGGGGTTCTCAGAACTTGAGAATTTAGTTTTTAAATAGAACACAAGAATGTTCAAAGGCATGAGCAATTGTTTTAAAACAAACCAGGTACTTCATTCTTTGGTCAGGCTCCAAAGTGCTGATTTGATCTGTCAGAATGGTCTGAAATATGCATGATTATGTCCCAAGAAGCCTATAGCTCACAGATCCTATAACTATAACTGTGTGATTTTATGCACGTGCTTAGGAGACTTTTTTTTTCACATTGCATTTTCCAGTTTTTTCTTCAATTGATGGCATTTTTTTTTTTCTTTACAAATTGGGTCACTGAGAATAATAGCCAGTTGGAGAGCTCTGGAATAAAAATAGCTGTTTTTAAAGGTTTATGAAAAAACAAAATGTCAAACACTCTTATGACAAGTTTGAGTCAAAAGGTTAGCTGTGGGAATTGATAGCTTTGTCATCTGTTCAATGAATATTTATAGGATTACTTTTATGTAAATATAGGAAGAGTAGGATATTGTGTTAGAGACAAAGAAGGAGAGCTTGCAATCTACCTAGGAAGATACATATATGCCTGAAAATAAGTCATACAAGATATGTCATCAGACAATAAATGAGGTCTGTCGAGCGAGCAGCAAAGTCAATAATTTCTAGAGGTGAGAAGAAAAATAGCATGAGATTTAGAGTGACAGGAAAGGGCACATGAGGAATAAAGAACTTGGCCTTGGCATTGAGCGACAGGGAGATTTTGGCCAGGTGGAAAGAAAGGGAAGGGAAAACATTTTTGAGAGAAGCACTAATGAGAGAAAAGATAGAGGTGGAAATTTGCTCATGCATTCAAAATAGGCATCGTTAAAGTTATTATTATGTCCAAGATGCTAAGCTAACTTTCATGGATACAGAATTGAATTAACCACACTGTACCCTTGTAGAGACACATCTAGTTAAAGGATACAGTTACAAACACCGGTACTACAATGCTGTGATCTCCAAAGAGAGGTGCAGACCCTCCAGGGAGTGTGCAAGATGATCTAGTGGGTATAGAAGAAAATAACAGATTTTCTAATTATGTTGATTTTTAACTTTGTCATTTCTAGTTTGCATATTTTACACGCATAAAAATGTAATGCTATGTGCTACGTAAGTTTAAACATACATATTATGTAGTAAGTTTACATAATTTTAAAATAACAGTATATATTTTAGGAGTACTCAAAAATATTTGCTGATAATAGTGTAAAATTAAAAACTACTGGATCCCTGCTGTAATGTTGTATGTGGAAATGTAAACAAATCCTCTGGATCCCACAATCCTGAGTTTGGGGGATGTGCACATGGTACTGGAAGAAGGGGTGAGGAAGAAGGGAAAGTGATGGGAGAGTGATGGGCTAGATTTTGGACTACATTTGGGAGATCCTGAGTAGCTTAATCTCACAAAAGCACAAAGGTCTTATAGATGAGATGTGGGTGCTAAATCAGGCTGCCTTTCAGATGGTGCGAGAGCAAATTGTCATCTGCAGAAGAGTACTGTTTCTTTCAAAAGCACTACAGAAGTTTTAGCTAGAGAAGAACTAGTATATAAAAAAGCCAAGATTGTCTGCTTTTGGCAAGTTTGCTGATTCTAAACTGGATATAAAGGTCTCAACCTTTACAGTAATTTAAACATTCATGGTTTCATACTCTTTATGGTAAGTTAAACATTTATGATTCATTCCCTTTTGAAGCTTATATCCACGAAGATTGTCTGCTTTTGGCAAGTTTGCTGATTCTAAACTGGATATAAAGGTCTCAACCTTTACAGTAATTTAAACATTCATGGTTCATACTCTTTATGGTAAGTTAAACATTTATGATTCATTCCCTTTTGAAGCTTATATCCACAAACTATAATATTTTGTATTCAAGAAAGAAGACTTCCATTAAGAAACCACATGCTGAAATCCTCTAGCCTGTTAATGCCAAATTAGCCACACTGAACAGAAGACACTGCCAAGGTTAAATCATCCTTGCTATCTACCAAAGTCCCCTTTGTTTTCCATAGCAAAGACTAAAGACACAATAATGCTCAGTCCTCATACTCAATTTGGTTATTCTCCAGTGGAATATAAAGTCCTCTGTTTCCCTGGGTTAGCCCTAATATATATGTGGATGAAACTCAATTTACAAGTGCTGCATGTAAGCCCAGAGGAAACACTGCTAAACACCTTTATTTTCTTGCTATGGAATATGAGAAATGCTAGGAATGAACCCTGGAGACAGAAGGACAGAATATAGTTGGAAATACCATTGTATGGCACTGTTACAGTAATTACGTTGCACTAATATACCATCGGGTATTAGGACACAGAAAGAAACCAATGTCACTTGTGGCTGCTGGTTTGCATGGCTGCTGATGTATTAAATGCATTTTATTCATTGTACTTTAATGCCAACCAGAACCTACAAACCTCATAAGCACAATTAGAACACAGACTATCACTGAAGAAAAGATTATTTTACCTGCTACTATACAATGAAATTCTATTGGCTTCTAGTGAAGAAAAGAAAGCCTTCTTAGGCTACTAATTAGCTGTGGTTTCAGTAAGTAAAATGTCAACAGAAAAAAAGAAAACTCTAAATTATTCTAGAATGAGTAATTGACTTTTCATGGCCTTCCATGAGAAGAAAATGTTTTGTTAAGATCAATGAAATGTTAATAAATCTTTGGTCATCATCATAACATGGGTAAAACTTTCCCACTAAGAAGCCCTAGAGTTCTGCTAAGATTCTTCTCCATCACACCACCCAATGAAGAGCACCCTGGATGTCATCAGAGGTTCCCAAAAGATAGAAGTTGTTTCAATGGGCCGATTCCATTTCTCAATGTCAAACTGCACTGAGCTAGCAAAACCACATTGCAGAGGTGGAAAACAGCACAAACTAGAGTTCAGAACTGGATTAGAGATGCTTCAAATTGGTTGTGTAAAATGACTCTCCACAATTAGTAAAAAAAAAAAAAATTCAGCTAGAGGAGTTACATAATCCAAATTAAACAAAGTGAACTGTCATCTTTCAGGTTTAGCTAATAATCATTCTCTGGACAGGAAAACTATTTACATAATTTTTTAAAAAACATAAGAAAATATATAAAATCTCTAAATGCTCTCACTATATTGTCCCCAGCCATAAGATTTAGAAAGAGCCATTTATGCATTCCCACAATTCAGACATTACTGTTGCTTCATTTATCACCTGTCTGAAATTTCCAGAATGCCTTTCTCTAAGTGATAACATAGGAGTCCATTCCTGTGTCTCCAAGACAGCTGGACCATCCTAATAATCTACTGGGGGATTCAAAAGATATATTTAATCAAATATATTCTCATCTGGAAAAGTTCTGAGTTCTCCATTAGGGCCAATAATAAATAGACTAGAATTTGGCACTTTTCTTAGTG
>NW_007728132.1:0-5724 GCF_000696425.1 Galeopterus variegatus | reverse complement strand
GTTCTGAGTTCTCCATTAGGGCCAATAATAAATAGACTAGAATTTGGCACTTTTCTTAGTGTGGCTTTGATACAGTAACTTTCTTTTCCCTTCCAGCCTCAAAGCCATTTTTTACATTGTAGGATGCCAGTTTATATTTGGAGCTACAACTATCTAAGTTAGTCGCACAATTACTAGCTGTTTGAGAAGTGTTAAAATTTGCATTTACTAGGATAGACGGATAGATGAATTGATGGTTGGGGGTAGAGATAGATGAATAAATCCTATAAGAAGCAAGATAGGTTATACACTTACCAGCAAGTGAGCACTGATAAACTCAGTGTGTCCATACCAGTGATTGTGATTGTGTACTCAGCAGCAAATAACCGTTCAGCCTTCACTTTGTCTTATTAAAATAAGATTTAATCTCAATTTTAAACGAGACATATCTGAAACATAGAGTGGTTTAAATTATCCAAAAATACATCCTTGAAACATAGCACAGGTAATTTTATTATAACTAATTCACTTTTTCTGGAGGGGAGGGGGTTTATTGTTCTACCTTTAGTGAAGGAAAATGTCATGTCTTTTCATCTATGGATGAGAAAAAAATTCAGTGCAGGGTATTAATAGTAAATGTGTACTGTACATGGAATCTGTGAGCTGGAAATATCTTCAGAGATAATCTAGTCTAAAGTCCCACCCAGTGCAGGAATTCCCAGTAAAACATCCTGGACAGATGGTTACCCTGTCTGTCTACACCTACCAGCAATCAGGAAATACCTTAGAAGACAGCTCATTCATGGTGAAACAGTCTCAATTTTTGCAAAACTCTTTCTTTTTGGTGGGATGTACATCCTTGTAACTTCTCGGTTACCTACAAGATCTGTGAAACTGTTTTTTAAGGCACCCTATCTCGTATCTAGTGACTGCCACTTTCTTTCAAGTGTTCTCCACGTGTTAGATATGAGGACAATGACAAATGGGAGAGTCAAAAAAGATTGTAGATATCAAAGTTATGGTTCCAAAACATTTGAAAATCTTACAAGGCATGTTGTTTCTACCGCTGTGACATTTAGCCAAGATAAAAGCAAGGCTCTAACACAATTCAGTAACCTGATTGCATAAGTGATACAGGAGAACTGACTTAGCAAAAATATATGTAAAAAACTGCTTCTATTTCCATTCAGACTTCAAATACTGAGGCTGAACCTAATTAAAAATAATTAATGAGAAACATGAGTCAGTACCGTGACATGGCTAAAAAAGTCTGAACAATCTTAGTATTATCAGAAACATAATTTTCTTGAAGGAAGGATGTGAATGTGAGACTGCCACTCTTTTTTTTTTTTTTAAATCATGGTTAAAACACATATTTGAACTCTGCCTGAGAGGTCTTCAGACAAAGTGAATGTGTCCAGAAGTGATCAGGATAGCAAAGGATCTGGAAACCATATAAGGTGTGCACAGGAAACCGTGACTAAGGAAGATGAAGATTGTGCTGTGGAAGAAGAGTTGGCCTCAGAAGCAGAGAACCAAGCACACAGATGAAAACCATAGGGAGTCAGATTTCAACTCACTTTAGGAAAGGACTTTCTAATACAGAGAGTGGAAGTCCGTTTACCAAGCACCAAGAGCCTGCAGTAAGTAGTAGCAGTGCTGAAGAATTATCAGATGTCTTTATGATGGAAAGGTGGTTGAAGAAAAGCAAGCATTAAAAACACAGAATCAAATTTGTATTGAATGCCTGCTATTTGCCTGCTACTGGGCATCCAGCATTAACTAAATGAGACTGATAGAAGTACTGTACTCACAGGTTTACCATCGAATTGGAAGGGGGTTGGACTAAAGCGTCTTTAAAAATTCCTTTTAGCCCTGAGATTCTATCATACTATTAGTTTAATATGCTTTATAATATTACACAAAGTTGGGGAAATGTGTCAAGTATGACTTTATAAAACACTGGGTACTGTGTTTGGGGTACTCAGGTACTCACGAGGAACAACCGACCCTAAAAGAGGTCATTATACATCATTTTAACCACCTTTTAAAGCCCTGTTTCCTCCAGTACCTTAGCCAGTTCAGTGTCACACCACCAATAAATAAGGCAGCCATATAATTTATCTTCCAAATTAAGACATTTTTGAAAAGGAACAACCGACCCTAAAAGAGGTCATTATACATCATTTTAACCACCTTTTAAAGCCCTGTTTCCTCCAGTACCTTAGCCAGTTCAGAGTCACACCACCAATAAATAAGGCAGCCATATAATTTATCTTCCAAATTAAGACATTTTTGAAAGTGAAAAGGGTGCTATTAATAATTGTACCAGGACAACAGGTGCAGAAAGGGACTGTCCAGACAAACATGGACATCTGGTCTCCCTATTAATAATCCTCTAGAGCAGAGAGAAGCCCAGGCCTTCTGAGAATTGTACATCCTCTTCGAAGTTGAATGTGCAGACTGGGAATCAATTGCTTTGTCAACTCAGCTCCTCTTCTGCAAAGTGCTCCTCTCCACTTTGCCCGTTCCAGAAATTTAATTCTTGGTCACTCTTCAGCCACAGGTGGGCACCAGACCCAATCAGAGTCTGTCCCTGAGGTATGTTTGGAACTGGTCCTTTCTAATGGTATGAACTATAAGATACAACACCTGGGTGCTGCTGGTGAGGGAGTGGTCTACACAGAGAGAATGAAGTTAACATACGGAAACGAAGAGGTGAGGAGAAATGGAGAAGGAGAATCCCGGCAGTGCTTGACTCTGGTTCAGGCCCCCTGGTGCTCACCTGCACACCAATGTTCCTGTGACTTGATGGTTCAACCTTTGAATGATGTGAGATATATCAATATTCTTCCAATATTTTTCCCTTTTTACTTTAGCTAGTTTGATCTGGGTGTATGATACTTTCAGTGCAAATTGTACTGTCTAAACCAAGATGCAAAGAAATGATTTAAGTAGAAAAGGTGGCTCCCAAAAAGCTTCTGGCGTTTGATCTTCACCTGTAGGTTTGGCCCTGTTCTAGCTCCTAGGATAGAAGATATTTATGCAATTCTGGGGCTTGGCCTCAATTCCCCTGTGCTCTTCACTCACCCCCAGCCTTGAGCATCTGTTTGATAAATGTGCTCTTGCCTGGTCTCTGAGACCAGCCTTATCTTTACCATCAACTTGTGTTACTGGGCATCTTTCTTGGTCCTTGTCTCTGAGTCTGTTTTGGCAACTTGTACCTATCACAGGTCTCTCCTAGGTCAGGGTCCCTGCCTTGATTTTATCTATCCTATCCGAGGGATTGATCCCTCCAGCTGTGCATGTGGCCCTGTTTCCTGCAGTGGACACTTCTTAGTCCCTATTGTACTTGTCCTCTCTGTAGCATTAACACTGCTGACCTTGTGTTTTTTCTTGAGTTTGTCTTTTTTTGACTTCTATGAATCTCTTCTTCCTTTTGTCCTACTTCTCATGTGTTCTAAGAACTTCTCATGTGTTCTCACACCACCTCTACCTCTGTCCACTGTGAAAATGTTAGAGATTTTGGCGGGTCTCCTTAACTCTCTTTTCCTCTAAATGTTCTTCTAGAAAACTTAACTGAATCTCATAGTACCCCCAACAGACTCATGACTCTTGATTCTCTTTTTCCAAGCTCGGTCTTTCTTGAGCTTCTGGTCCATAAATCCAGCTGTCTATAAGACGCCTTCCACTGGGTGGCCCATTAAGTGCTTCAAACTCAAAGCATTCTAAACTGAACTCTTCTTTTCAACAAAATTGTTCCGAAGCTGATATTCCCATTTTCTTCAAATACAGTAGTCCTCCCACTATCTGTAGTTTCAATTACCCACTGTCAACCCCCATCTGAAAATATTAAATGAAAAATCCCACAAATAAACAATTCATAAGTTTTAAGTTGTACACTGTTCTAAGAATGACAAAATCTCTGCTGTCTTGTTCCTTCTGCCCAGGCTGTGAACCCTCCCTCTGTCCAGAATATCCATCCTGTAGACACTCCCCACCCTCAGTTACTTAGTAGCTGTCTGGATTCTCAGATGACTACCTCAGTGCTGCAGTTCTTGTGTTCAAGTAATAACCCTTACCTTACTTAATAATGGTCCCAAAGCACAAGAGTAGTGATGCTGACAATTCACGTATGGCAAAGAGAAGGTATAAAGTGCTTTTTTAAAGGGAAAGTTCTCAATAAGGAAAGAAAAAAAATCAACGCTGCTAAGATCTATGGTAGGAACAAATCTCCTATGAGTGAAATTGTGAAGAAGGAAAAAGAAATTTGTGCTGGTTTCTCTGTGGCACCTCAGACTGCATAAGTAATGGCCATAGAGCATGATAAGCACTTACTTAAGGTGGAAAAGGCATTAAATTTGTGGTGGAAAACATGGACAGAAATGTGTTCCATCAAAATAGGGTTGAGTACTACCCATGGTTTCAAGCATCCACTGGGGGTCTTGTAACGTATCACCTGTGGAAGGTGGGGGCGGGTACTGTAGCATTATTATCCACCTAGCAGCTAAAACAGAAACCTAGGAGACCATTCTGGCTCCTTCCACTCCCTGGAACAACATTTTAGAAGATTCTATGCCTTATTAATTCAACCTCCTACTAATTCTTGAACCTGACCCTCTCTATCGACATTCACTGCTAATGCCTAATTCAGGTCCTTTACCTTTCTTTCAGGTAAGGATTTCAATGTTATCTTAAATGGTTTTCTTTCATCCTGTCCCACCTACTTCAAATATGGAGAAGCATCCTAGAATTCAGTATTCCAGATAACTAAATGATATTATATTAGGGTATTTCAGTTATCTATTGCTGTGCAACAAAGTAAACTTAGTGGTGTAAAACAATGCTGTCATCACAGTATTTCTAAAACACTCTCAAATTCAAAATTCTCCATTGACTATTACCTACAAAACAATGTACAGACTCCTCAGCAAGGCATGTGAAGTCACTCTGGATCCAGTCTAGCCACACTCCCTCTTGTTTCAACACTTCACCAGCCGTGTATGGAAGGGCAGTCACATGGAACAATTTGTCTTTTTCCTAACGGGCTATGCCTTGTTATCCTTCCTGCAGGTCATAAAAAGCCATGTAGCTTCTTCCCAGTTCTTTTGGAATGCTCTCAGTTTGTTTCCTCTTACAGTCCAGATGCCATGTTGTGTGAATTAATGGGCTATGTCTTGTTATCCTTCCTGCAGGTCATAAAAAGCCATGTAGCTTCTTCTCAGTTCTTTTGGAATGCTCTCAGTTTGTTTCCTCTTACAGTCCAGATGCCATGTTGTGTGAAGCTCAAGTCCCATGAAGAGGCTACTTGCAGGTGCTGTGGCCGACAGTCCTGGCTAAGACGGTGCCAAACATGTCAATGAAGAAGCCTCCAGATGATTCTGGTCCTAGCTGTTCAAGTCAGGCCAAGCCAGCTGTCCATTCAAGTCTTCCCATCTGAGGCCCAAGACATCATGAAGCAAAGACAAACCATCTGATCTCCAGACCCACAGAATCAATGAGCATAATAAGATAAGTGTTGTTTTACACAATTACGTTTAGAGTAGTTTGTTATACAGCAATAGATAACTGAAATACACTAATATAATATCATTTCATTATCTGAAATCTTGATTCTAGGATGCTTCTCTATATCTTCTATAGTCTGTCCCCTGGTTGTAGTACTTTCCACTGTAACTATTGCTTTCTAGGAGAGTATGTTTTATTCATCTTCGTTTGCCCAGTGCCTAGCACACAGAAGATTTT
>NW_007728131.1:322982-332265 GCF_000696425.1 Galeopterus variegatus | reverse complement strand
TGATGGGCCATAATAATCATATACAGTGTATATTGACAAAATAAAAATTTAACAAAAAAATTAATTAATTAATTAATTAATTAATTTTTTTTTAAAAAAAGTCAGTCATCAATCACTGACGATTTCCTAGGACGTAAGTGATAGTATAAATGTGGTGCTTTGGAAATTTTTATCTGGCCTTAAATGGATAAATTCTTTTGGAGCAGAGGAAATACTGGAGGTAGAACACCCTAGCAATGATTCAAGAATGAGATTAAGTACGAATTGTCAAAATGGGAATGCCAAATGAAGAATGAGAGCAAGATATACTTAAAGATTTCTAAAGAGATCTCAAGCGAGTGATGGTGGCTTTAGCGACCATAGTGAATCCTTTGCAGCTTCTCAGTGAATCATGCTTTGGAACTGCCCCCGTGCCTTGATATAGGTTTTCTGCCATATAGGACCTATTATTCTTGACTACATGGTTAACTTCTATTTATTTTTTGAGAAATCCAGCTCACTTTTCTTCTTTCTGAAATCAGTTTTGTGTGCTCTTTTGTGTCTGAAGCATACAATTTTTACAACACTTAAAATGACATATTATAAAGTCTATTGACTTGCCTGTCTCTCCAGTTAGATTACCAGCTCCCTGAAAATAGGGACCAAATTTGTCAATTTTTCACAACTAGCACAGTAGCACGCAATAACAACTCAGCCACAGTTTGATCAAGGTGCATGTTCAGAAACTTAGAATGTCAGTAAGTCTGAAGAAAAACAGATGTGGTCATATAGATAGAATAGAAGGATTGAGTAAGGTTACTTTTTCAACATGTTGGAGAGTCAATGGCAATAAGAATGAAAAAAAGTGATAAAAAAGTAAATTGATTAGGCACAATTCCAGAGTACAGGGGATGCTGTGGCATGCAGAACTGGTATGGAGGCCTCATATCCAATACTTTCTACAGTTCTCAACCTCACCTTAATTTTTTTATATTTCCACTTTCAAAAATGGCATTCCATCTTGAGCCTCTATTTCACATCTACTTATGTATGTGTAAAGCGCAGATCAAATGCCACTCTTCCATGAGACCTTCCCTGTTTTTTTATTTCTCCAGATCCTCAGAGTAATTTTTCTTAATATGCAGCCTGAAGACCACCTGCATAAAATCCCCTAGGGAGCAAGGCTTATGAGAAGTTTCTCTGTATAGACTATTCCATCTAATAAATGAAGAAGAGATGATAAAATTAGAATCATCATTATATGAATTCCAAATGAAGTAATGAAATTAAGTAATTAATCATTGATGGCTACAAAAATGAGTCAGGGAAAAAAAGCTGCTGGTGTACTTAATGATGGGTAGATCAAGCTGATAGTATCTGAACCCACCGATCAAATTTAAGGTTATAAAAAGAGAAAAACAGACATTATATGCCTCCTTATGAAAAGACACAATATATCCTCTAATATATTATTGCCAAGAAAAATACATAAATCTGAATTTGACCAGATCTCTACGTATAACAACCAATTGAAAAGAAATACAGAAGACCAAGGAAAATTGGAAAAGGCATCACTGGGAAGAATTCTACAAAATCCCAAATGTGGAAAACAGACTGCAAGGAGTAAAATTTAAAAAGGGGTGAAAACCCTACAGATTAAAATATATTAAAAGAAACTTAAAGACACGTCAACCAGAAGTGTAGATATTTGGGGTATACATCTTAAAATACTTTTTGATGAAATGGTATGATGCCCAGAATTTGCTTCAAAATATTGTAACAGTCGGTGGAGGTGGGAGTGGGTGGTAGTGGTGTAAATAAAACTGATTATTGTTGAAGTTTGGTAATAGCTACATAGTCCATTTTTTTATATATATTTGAATTTTTTCATTTTTATAATCATTTTTAAAGTGCAGGTTTCTGGGCCCAATCTCAGAATTATTGAATTAGAATATCTGGGAAAGATTCTAGGAATCTACATTATTAACAAGTTCCAAGGTGATTATTATGCACACTAGAATTTGGGGATCACAGTCCTGAACCAATTTATCCTATTAATCTTGCACTTATCAGAGAAACGCAGCCAATTATGTACGTGTCTTGTCTTTAAGGACAGAAGCTGTCTCTTCATCAGCCTTGCATTTCCCAAGGCCTTATATTTAGTATGCACTCAATAAATATTAGTAATATTAGACAGAATGTTTATTTTTGTTCACTGTGAATAAATATTTTAGATACAGAGTATACAAAACTTACCCACAGATCTCAATATGTCAGATCCATTTGGCATCAGGACTGTGTACCTTCTCACAGCAGTTAGCAATAATCCTCTGGCTACACGGAATTTTTTTCTCAGTCACTGATATCTAACACCCCTAATTCCTCAACTGCCAATATCCCCATACCTCAATCAGCAAGGAACAAGGTGAGAACGATAGCCTCCCCTTTCACAGACAGATGGAAGTAGAGAATATTAGTAGCCATGTGTAGAATATCTACACTCATATACATACGCATATGACCATTTAAGAAAATGAGCTGAAATGTTTCTACCTGCTATTACTCTGCTACTTTTTCTTTTTGAATTTTTCTGTTGGTCTGTTTGCAATGGTTCTTTTATTGAGTAACAACTTTGACTTTCTTAAGGAGGTATTCTTAAGAAAATGTAACATTTTCCTGAGAAGAGTTTTTCCCCCAAACCTAGCATTTTCTATACCTTGGAATCCTTGAAAGAAATAGATTGAAATAGATTCTGTAATAGACTCTGTCCTACTATTAGCCCAGGGTTCCAGTTCTGTCGCTAGGTATTTAGGTGGTTTTGAATATGGCTGTTTTTACTGGGTCCTGGTTTCCCTGTATAAATAATTCTAAAATAAGTAAGTCAATTTACTCTTAGATTACCTCTAAGTTCACCTCCATTTTTATGGTACTTCTAGGAAACAAATGACTTCATGTAACATTTAAACAGAAAACACGGTCTTTCAAGAAAAAAAAAAAAAAGACATAAAATGGTCTCACCTCAGAGTGCTCAGATGACAATAAATATGCCCAAATTCATACAGTTCTGTTTTGAAGGTATAAATCCAGGAATATAAAGCATGTTCCCACTTTGGCTTACCTGCTTATGAGCGTGATCATAAGAATTGATATGATTGTCAAACTCCTGGTGTTTGTGATACTGCTTGTCACATAATTCACAGTAAAAGTTTGCCTTTACATCTTCCAGGGCTTTTGCTGTGGACTTCTCCTTTTCTGCAAAATCCTTTAAAAAGAAGGCAAAAATGTTGGTTACATTTCTCTCTAATAGCAGATCTTATACTAATTTAATTGGTATTTAATTTCAATGTGACTAGAGGAATATAGTGAGGTTCACCAGCATGTCTCTGGCCATTTCTACTTTGTCTCCTTTATAGGCTCTTTTCCTTCTGATATTACTTCTAAAATTTTTGTTCCATGCAGTTCCATCTTCAGTCAACTGATCTATCCCCTTCACACACTCTCCTAGGCGTGTCCCATTCACATTATAGCTACAGGCTGGCATATATCTGTAATCTCCCACTCCATCCTAAGCCTTTTCTACAAGCATCAGTTCCTACTAGACATTGCCCGTGGGTTTATTTGTGTTCTTCAAAACCACTGTCCTTACAATTTTTGGTATGTTCTGCTATTCAAACAGTTTTTGTCATATCATTCCCCTGCTTAATATCCTCTTGAATTCTTTCATTGCCTATAGAATAAAAATGACAAATACTTATTGACCATAAGCTATGTGCCAGGTATGTGAAATATCTCATTTATTTCTCACAACAACCCTATGAGTTAGGTTCTATTTTTATCTGCATTTTACAGATGCATCAGCCAATGCTTAGAAATTTCACAAACTCAAGTTTGTAAGTAGAAAGGGGATTTGAGTTCAAACAACCTATGCCCAGCTCCCTTGTTAGTAAACAGCTGTGATTTACCATCTTCCTTTGATGCCAAATCCCCTTAATATACCATAAAAGCTCCTTTCTACCTTGCCAGCATCATCTCTTATCAAATCCTATTCCTCCTTAATTCTATCACCAGATATGCCACATGACATTAAACTGTTTTCATATCTATGGTTCGTGCAGTCCTTTGAGGGAAGGAACTGTTTTATTCATTTTTGTGTCCATAATGCTAAACATTGTACTGTCTAGCCCAGAATATGTGCCTATTTAATATGGATACATAAATTAATGGATAATGGTGGCTTACATATTCACACCTCCTACTATTCTGCAGGTTCTCTATTATCCCAGTGCCAAATAAAAGGGTGACTAGCACATAGAGCATACCAAATAAATATGTATAAAGAATGAATGAACAAACTAAAAGATGCATATATGTTTCTCCAAAATGATTTGCCCACTATAGAAAGAAATCAGGCCATAAGCCAATATTATAGGTATATCACTGACCAGACAAGAAAAGTAGCACAAAGAATTTAGGCAGATTTTCACAGGGTCAGATGAAGTGATGGGGCACTTAATAAATACATGGGAACACAAGCTCAAATACGAGGCCAATGCACATGACAAAAACCGAGAAGTGCATGAGTACCATTAACAAACAGCAAAATTAGACTAAATATCTGAATTGCCTATCTATGAGAGTTGAGGTACAAATGTGGTTAAATTCCAGGCTAATGGAGGATATAAAAGCTACTGGGCAGAATATATACAGTAATGAGAATGTGGACTCTGATTTCAGGATAAAAATCCAGTTGCTCAAAGAACTGGGATAATGGCTTGCTAATGCAGTCACTTGAGAGTTGAGGCAGATACACAGTGTTGAGGTAAATGTAAATCTCTTGATTTAGTAGGCTTACAATTAGGGGAAACCATTATTTCTCATCCAGTATATCTTACTAGTCTTTATTTCTCCATGCACTTTCTTTGTATAATTTCAGGTACACTGAATTAGAATTAGAGCTTACTTTGATTTAATCATTGCTCTTCTTACTTTACTATGACACTGGCCTTAGAAAACTGACCGTATGCCTTGGACATTGGTCAACTCTGCCTTGGTAATCAAATATTCCTCAGCCTCATTAACTGGGGGAAGGGCACAACTGAGAATTCAGGGTGGATCTGTGGCTTAAAATGTATTTTTGTATTATTCCAGGTTATGTGGGGGATTTTGTGACAATAATTCAATGACCATGAGTGAGGCTTCTCTTTGTATACAGATATGCAAATATGCAAATATCCATCCTTTAGTTTGTTCATTCATTCTTTATACATATTCATTTGGTATCCTCTACCAAAATGTAATAAAACATTACTCTTGATACCTTTATCTAAAGCCTTGTATTTCTAAAACATCCTTTAGTTGTCATACTAAACACCTTTTTATTTAAAATTTTATAATGTCAAGAGAATTTTACCAAAATTTAAGTCATATACCATTTCTTGTGAATGCTCATATTTTACAAGGTCGTCACACTGAATTACATACCACATTTCTTACTTCATTTTTCTTGCCAGGAAATGGTGCACATATCCCCCCTCTCCCTCCCTTGTAGGGTACTAATGACGTTCCCCAGAGCATATCCTGGCGCTCTTATTAAGAGATGAGGAGTGGATAGGTGGGGTATAAATGGCATCAGTAAAACACAAACATAGTTCACAATTCAGTGTGTCCATCAAGCCAGAGGTAAGAGCATAAACTCAGCAGCAGGTGACTAGGGATTGGAAATGGAAAAGCTCATACATAAGAGCAGAAATCTCAGGTAAATGAAGATAAAAGCCAGGAGATGGGTACGGTCAGAAGAATCACACAGGAGGGCCGGCCCGGTGGCGCACTGGATAGTGCGCTGCTTGGGAAGCGTGGCGGCGCTCCCGCCCGAGGGTTCGGATCCCACATACAGACCGGTTCCCGCTCACTGGCTGAGCGAGGCGCGGGAGCAACACCGAGGGTTGCGATCCCGTTGCCGGTCCCCGGTCTGGTACGGGGGCAACACTGAGGGTTGCGATCCGTTGCTGGACACGGAAAAAAAAAAAAAAAAAAAAAAAAAAAAAAAAAAAAAAAGAATCACACAGGGAAAAAAAAATCTTTTAAGAATTTTTGACAACACTTGAAAACTAAGTTAAAGCTAGATAGGCAATGAGGACTGACTTTTAGTAGGAAAACCATAACCCTGTGGCCCATACTACCCAGCATGCAATAGTCCTGTTCTCAATTGTGAAAGCTGACTAGCCACTAAGATGGAACTGAGCAAGTTCACCTGCATGTACCAAGGCTGGATGATAAGGTCTCAGACTTGCAGAAGTATCATATAACCTATACTTACCATTTAGCAGAAGAGGCAACTGATATTTAGTAATTTTATGATTCGTATAAAATTAGAGGGCTTGTTAATGGTAAAGTGGGGCACACTTTTCACTGTATGATGCTGTGTCACTTATCCAATGATTTAATCACCCATCTAACCATCCATTCATCCAATTAACCAGTAAGTATTCATGCATTCAATCATCTCTAATTGAGCAACTTGTAAATGTCCATTTCTTACTGGGTCTTACCCTCAGAAGTTTACGGTAGCGGGAGAGAATTACTTGTAAAGAGGTAAATCCCATAAATTATGATAGAGTGATAACTGCAAGTTGCTATAGTGCGTTACTTAGTTCAGAATAGTTAAGAATAATTGGAAGAAAATGTCAGCGTTTCTCTCTCTTTCTCTCCCTTTTTCTCTCTCTCTCTGTCTTTCACCCTTCGTCCCTCTCATCATTAAACACACTTTAAGCGTGCAGTATTTCTTGGTTTTTTGTTGAATGACAGGACACTTTTACTCATCAAATAGCCTGGAGGTAGATTAAGATGACATTCACTCTCCGAAATAATTACACAATTTTTAAATATACTTAGAGATAACAAAATAAATGTAAAAGGAATAAAAATAACCCACCTACTCTTTGTATCAGTAAATTTCAAAAATAATTAATAAATAAAATAAATATACAGTATTTGTCATATAATTCTTTCATTGATTTGACAGTTATTCAAATTTCCCCACTCACAGTTTGCCTAGAGGAGGAGGTTTTGGAAGCTTATTTAACAGAAAAATACATTTATGAAATAAAATAAACCTTCTTAATTCTCAATGATTCATTAAAAGGTTGAAAATAAATTACAAATTGAATATGACAGTTATCTTAACAAGAGTCATTTTTAAAACATTAGGTAATGCCAATGGGCATATTATGTTGTAGTTCAGTAAGATTCTGTAGTAATTAATTACTTTTTAAATTAATGTTTAGGGTGCAAGGAGAGAATATGTACTATTTCACACCAAGAACTTTTCACTCATTCATATAACAGATGTGTCTGAAAATTGACAAGGATTCTGACTAGAATAATGCATTTAATGAGAATTATAAGTGTTTGTTACCAAATTACTTTTTATTGCTGAAATGATTATTAAACACCAACACCTATTGAGCTTGCATTGTAAACCAGAAATGTCACAAACATTTGTTAACTCAGTCTTCACAGAAACCCTACGAAGAATGATCTGTTATTGTCCCATTTAAAGATATGGAAGGCAAGGCACAAACATATTTAAAAACTCACTGACCATTGAAGAGCCTGCATTCAGGCTCAGATCTGCCTGATTTCAAGGCTGTTAATCACTATGCTCACAGTTGCCACCATTACTTAGCCTTAATCCAGATGCCACAAAAGTCTTGACTTTCTCTGCTAACTCACTTGAGGATTTGGGATGATAGGAGACTTTAACTCCCAGAGAGAGTGAGAGAACTAATCATAATTTTAAAAATCTTTAGTGCTCTTGAAGCACTAGGTAGAGACTAGGAAAATACAAAGCAGTAGTTCTGTTCCATTGGCTGTGAATATGTGCCCTGATTATAAAAAAGGAAGAGATCAATTGCTGTTCTTTGTATATCTTGGATGGTAATACCAGCTCAGAGCTTTGAGAATTGAATTCATAGTCTTTGCATGAAAGCCCACATTTGACCTTTCATTGTTATGTGTAAGAGATTGCTTTAAGAATTCTGATATTCTCTAACCTGTTCCACAATATTGGCCCAAAATAAAATCCTGCTTCAGGGAGAGTGCATTTTCCCCTCCTCCAATCAAGTGGCTGAGTCAGAAAATTCTTTTGGCTCCCATTACTTCCTGCATCTCTGTTACAGACTGGGTAATGAAAAATTCACTGTAGAGGGTTTTATTCATTTACTTATTTTATTTTTGTAATAGGGAGAAAATAATTCAATCTTTAAAGATTTGCTTGAATGTCAGCTTCTATCTTACAGCAGTTCTAGAACTAAAGTTTTCAGTTATCTCAGTATAAACTATTAAGGAGCTTGCAGTGTTGTTGTGAGGAAGAAATGAGATAATTTTTATAAAAGCCCTTAGTATACTGCATGGCAAATATAGGTGATGGAGCTCAGAATATATTACCTCAAAATACGACTATATGAGATCAGAATATGCTACCTCAAACACACCTATTTGACAAAAGGATAATTTTGAGCTGGATATTTTGAGAGATTGCAAGCACAGAAGAAGTTCAGAAAAGTTAACCTCTTGTAAGATAAGTTTACATCTGAAAAGGAAACCTCCATTTCTAAGTCTGTCCTACTCTGCACTAGGAAGAGAATTACTCTAAATCACTTGAGTCTCTTAATCAGATGGCCTAACTTAAATCTGCCTAACAAACCTTCCCTTGTTTTATGGTGCTTTTTCTGGGTCTTGAAAGAACATTTCCCCATACACCTTTCTTTGTTTCAGAGAAGGATGATATTTAAGGCAGAAGCCTAAGACACCTCTTTGAGATCTACTCTAGAAATTTGAGTTATTTCAAATACTCTTTAAATTATCTCAAATACTACCTCTTTGAGTTATCTTCCATGTATACGGGAGGTATACATGTTATCAAACTTTTGGGGTTTTTTTCTCTTGGTTTAATCTGTCTATTTTTACGGGAAATCCCTGCTAAGAAAGAATTCATGGAGAAGAAAATTATTTTTCCTTGCTTATATAGGTACTTGATGTTTGGATGTTTTGGTGTGTGCATATTTGTGTGTGTGTGTATTTTTGTTTCTGTGCACTAAATGCATGTGACACAAGAAAATTAGTTTTTTATTTTTAATTTTGTTTTGTTTTTGGATGATAATTTTTTAAAAATATATTAAAGATGTTATTTCTCCCCAAATCAATCTACAGATTTGATTTTTTGTGTGTGTGTGGTACTTCCTTTTTAAACACCTAGGGATACAAAATGGAGTGGGAGAAAAGGGGGGGGGGGGGGGGGGTTGGG
>NW_007728131.1:154345-322749 GCF_000696425.1 Galeopterus variegatus | reverse complement strand
GGGGGGGGGGGGGGGAGGGAGGTTGGGATAATTGGGTGGGGGAGATGGGGTAATCGCAACTTGTGGGCATGCTGCCAGTATGGATCTGGCCTTCACATCTAGGGCATGACAGGGGATAATCAGCCTTGTATTTCATGAATATTCATAACCAAAATAATTATTTTTTAAAATATCATTATCCCATGAGTCTACAAAGCAAATTTCCTATTTGAGCAAGTGAGAGAAGCTCTTACATATATTCTTTACTTGGACTATTTAGAAATCCCACACATAGTCAAGAGAGCACTATATGAGCTTAATTAACATTAATATTACTAATACTGATTTCTTCAAATTTGTGACTGACTTCTTTTGTAAAAAGAATGGTCTTTGCTTTATAAAACATCCAATTAACATGGCGCTTGTTACTTAATAACCATTTGTTAAATAAGTAAAATTAATAAACAACAAAGGCAGAGATGCTGTCCCGACTACCTACATATAGAGCATGGCCTACCCTGGCAACATATCAGTCATATCATGGAGAATTAAACTTTTGAAATAATGGTAGAGAAAGTAGGTGAATATGATTCCAAACATGGAACTTTTGTACTTTGAAAACAATCTTTTTTTAAATGTAGGTTCTGAGGTGAAAAGAGCTTATCGAAAAATTATCCTAAAGTAACGGAGGGTGGCAACTGCACACAGATTCACAAATGGAACTATAGATTCTTGACTTCCAGAGCTCTTCCCATCTTATGATCATAAAATGTTTTCCTTAAAATTTGTTGTGAACCACATATCGGTTTCCTAGACTTGGAATAGAATATGACCAAAATTAGACCTTTCCATCAATGCCTAGGTAAAGTGTAATTCAGCCACTTCCTGGTTTTGAAAGGGAGCTTTTCTCCTCTTATTAATGATTCATTCAATATATCTACATTAAAAGATGAATACAATCACATTAAACACGTGAAGTTGTCTCTGGGTAGCATGCTTTGGGGACAACTCAGTATCATTTCTAATTTGGAAAGAATGACAATTTCTTACTTACCAGCAAGATTTTAGGGTATTGATTGCATTTCTGTTCATAAAGCAACAATTAAATATTTAAAATTTGCTTATATAAGTGCTTATTTTGGAGATGCTTCCTAATTGGTTATATGTGAACAGAGATTATTTTTGAGGATCACATGCATTTCGATTAGAACCAGTGTCCATCAGCATTCAACATCATCAACTTCATCTTCTTCAGCATAAATTAATATAAAGTTCTTCCACCAGAAAAACACTTTAGAAAGGAAATAAGGAAGCCCAGGTGCATCCTAAGATAATCTTAACAGCAGCTATTACTTTATTGCTTAATTATGCTTGTCTGCCTAATTGAAGGAAAAAAAGGGTGTGTATAATTTCCAGATTTCTTACTGATTGGATACAGATGTTACATTGCACAAGTTTATAATGGTTGTAGACTGGTTTTCAGTTGTTTAACAACCAATGAAACAGTAAAACACGTATAAACCAACGAGCCCTGGTGGATACAATGAGTATTAGAGCACCAAGATGTAAGGACTACCAATCTGTAATAGACAATATCCCAGCCCTTACCAGTGAAATCAAGCAAAATACTTGGGTAGGGAAGAAAAAGAAATTACATGAAAATATACGTAGATTAACCCAGGGTCAGGGAAATGGTGGAATCCATTAAATAGCAGTCCTTGGTCTAGAGTTTATATTCAGAAATACCCATCAAAGGATGCAAGAATATATCAGTTTTCCAAACGTGGAATGAATAAATGTACTGAGCAAAGGAATAAATACACATGATTTCTTTTTTTCTTTAGCCTGGTTATTTATTGTGCTAAAGGGGAGAGATTTAGAAAACCTAAATATGTATGATTGTGTCAAAACTCATATAACTACAACACAGAGTGAATCCTAATTTAAACTATAGATTTTGCTAATAATGTTTCAGTATGGGTTCATCAATTGTAACACACTAACCCAGCACACTGCAAACTGTCAATAATAGGGAAAACTAAGTATAAGTGAAAGGAGAGTATATAGGAATGATGTGTACTTCCTGCTCATTTTTTTCTATAAATCTAAAACTGCTCTAAAAAATAGTCTGGTAATTAGAAAAAAACTAAATTGCATTTTAAAGTTCTACCCTATTGAACTTAAAGAAGAAACAACGTATGGTGTAAAAAAAGTCTTATACATGCTATATAATGCCTACAGCTGAGCTAAAGGCATACACAATGAAAACTATGAGTTCTTTTGCATGGAGAGACTTTCAGACTTTCAGTTCCCCTCTGTCAACTCCCAGGAGACAGACAGCAATCCTCAGCAACCCTTGAGAAAAGCAGTACCCACTGACAGACCATATTTATAATCATTAGGCCCACTGGAAATTCAAGGGTAAAATTTCTGTATTTGAAGGAAAGATTTTGGAATGTGTCTATTGTGTGGGTGTGTAAAATATGATAAGAAAATGGGTTTTCTTTCTCCAGACTGACAATACTGTCCCATTTATAAAGGTAGTAATTAACACCCCATCAATTCAGCCCACAGATATGTATAACTATAATGAATATAGACATATTGCATTCATCTAAATTGAATACTTTTAAATGAATACATCCATTGTGTATTAGACAGAAAGTACTTTCATTTAGCCATTATTCCTGCTGTAACTACTTATTGTTAAAATGCAATTAATAAAGTCTGACATTTCATTTTCTAATGTAAGAGAAATCAATAAAAAATGTCAGGTAACTAAGTTTTTTGGAAACTGGCTGGTGACACCTGATCAATTTCAAAACCACTTTTTTTTTAATTCAAAATTTGTAACAGCAATCTAGGGGAGAAATAATAATTAAGAGATGCTGACCTAGACATTGCTTTACCTCTGGGATTTGATTGAAAATATGTTTCCTTCAAATAGATACAGTGATTGTCAAGTAAGTTCCCATTCTTTTGATCTGGTATTAATCCATACAGACCTATGTTTATGTTCTACATGTGCTGAGCATAGGCCTGGAAATTCCTGAGGTGATGCATTTAGATATCACAAAGCCAATGGCTTTGCTTTTAAAGATAAGCAAGTCAGATAAATGCCAAAATTCCAAGGGCATTCTCTCTGTTTTCCTGAATGCCTGCTATCATCTCTGATAATAAATCTGTATTTGGTTTACTTGTTCTATAATCAGAGATGTTTAAAAAGGGATTGTGTTCACAAAGGCACTTCATTATTTCAAATTGGCTGCTCCAGGCTTCTAACTGTTGAAATTTTAATAGGTAATTTACTTCCAAACCTAGAGAAAACTAGCCATAGTGAAAAAATATGCTTTACAGAAATAAAGAAATTGTGTCAAAGTAAAGAAAACCTATTAAAAATGCTAGTTTACTTTGAGAGAAAGACTTTCACAAGGGCCAAAAGAAATGCTATAAACTAGATTATGTTCATTTCAAGATCATAAAACAATGTACAAAAGCTTAGCTCCATTTTTATGTAATTTAGCAGAAATATTTGTCACTTACACTTTGTTAGGTATTCTTTTCATAGAACTCTATGATTTGTATTAGTGATGTCAGAAATACTCAAAAATGAGTCTGTATGTCAGTTTATGTATATACACTCCCTTTTGGGAGCAAACTAAAAATGCTCACCAGGTGAAGTTAGAAATGCTGATTAGTTAGAAATTGGAGCCAAAGTGAATGTGCATCATAATGGAAGTACTGATGCTGCAGCCAACCCAGACTATGGCAGATGGTATACAATTGTAAAAGATTGTCACAGCTGCTTGAGCCTTTGAAGAATCCATACTTAATAATAGCGTCAACTCAATAAACCATACTGAGTTGTGCTCCAATCTATTGTGTGTGTGTGAATGAGTGCTCTGTAGAGAGACAGTCTAAAAACAGAGCTAGCTACAACAGAAGAGAAGTTGTGTGTCCATTGTAGCAAAAATAGAGAAGTTAGAATCATAATTGGAAGGGATCTCAGAAATTCTTTTCCATAATAGGAAATTTAATCCAGAAATTCTGTAATTTGCCCAAGTTATGCATGTTGATGATAGCAAATGTGGGATGACTCCTGTCTTTGAGACCAATGGCAGAGCAACTAATTCTGTTGTTTATTTCCTAATTTGGAAAATGAAATTCACCTAAGGTACCAAAGTTTTGTCTTTCCAAAACTCAAGATGTTTATGTTTAAATGAATATCTGGAATCTTTAAGATATGAGGTCTTCAAAAAGTTCATGGAAAATGTACAATATGAAAAAAGCTATGCATGGATTGCAAAATTTCTTACACCAAAATAAACTTGTACTGACTTGTTATAATATGTCTACATAGGATGTAGTTTGAGGCACTAAGAAGGATGACATCACTTTGAAAAGAGTGCCTTTCAGAGCAACATGAATTCTGCTAAAATTGAAGCAAGAACAAGCATCAAATTTATAGTGAAACTTGGGTTGAAGAATAGTGAAATCATTGGTGCTTTACGTAAAGTTTATGGCAACAATGTCCCAAAGAAATCAGCAACTTGCAAATGGATAACTCATTTTAAAATGGGACAAGACTATGTCAAAGATGAAGTCCACAGTGACAGACAATCCACATCAATTTGCAAGGAAAAATTAATGTTGTTCCTGTCCTAATTGATGAAGACCAACAATTAAAAACAATAACCAACACTGTAAACATCCCAACTGGTTCAGTTTACATAATTCTGACTGACAAATTACAACTGAGCAAATTTTCTGCTGGATGGCTACCAAAACTATTGTACCAGATCAACTACAGACAAGAGCAGAGCTTTCAATAGAAATTTTCAACAAGTGGGATCAAGATCCTGAAGCATTTCTTTGAAGAATTGTAACAGGTGATGAAACATGGCTTTACCAACATGATCCTGAAGACAGAGCACAATCAAAGCCATGGCTACCAAGAGGCAGAAGTGATCCAGTCGAAGCAAAAGTGAACGGTCAAAAACATAAGTCATAGAAACAGATTTTTGGGATGCTTAAGGCATTTTTCTTTTTGATGTAATTGAGGGCAAACAAATGATAACATCTGCCTAATAGGAGAGTTTTTACAGAAAGATAGCCAACATTTTAGCAGAAAAATGCCCAGGAAGGCTTTACTAGAGAGTCCTTCTCCATGACGACAATATTCCTGTTCATTCCTCTCATCAAACAAGCACAATTTTGCAAGAGTTTCAATGGGAAAACATTAGGGATCCACCTTATTATCCTGATTTTGCTTCTTCTGACTTCTATTTGTTTCTAATTTTAAAAAGTCTTTAAAGGCATCTGTTTTTTTTTTTTTCTTGGTTAATAATGTAAAAAAGGACTTCCAGTCAAGACGGCAGAAGAGATGGTCCCCAGAGTCACTCTGTCCCACAAGTCAACCAATTTACAACTATAAAAAAGCAGCAACAGCCAAACTGGGGCCGCTAGAGCTCAGGGGAAGAGGAGAAGAGACCTACGAAGTGCATGAAGGCAGGAGAAGCCATGATGAGAGAAAGAAAAAACTACTCCAACCATTTCAAACCCTGGCCACTTCTAGGCTGCAGCTGCTGGCAAAAGCCCCAGCTGCACCATTCAGGTGAAGTTGCTTGAAGGTGGCAGGGAGAAGAGGGACTTGGCCCCCAGGACAGCAAGACCATGAACAGGGTTCCCGTGGACCCACACAGAAGTGAGGAGGCACAACAACTATAAAAAAGGAGCCACTCAGAGGCTGGTGAGTCATCGCAAGGGACCAGTGCATGGCCCGTCCCATGGGAAGTATTTGGAGCACAGGTGGTAGGGTAAACAGGCCCACAGGGAGAACACTGGGACACAGCAAGGAAAGCAGATCTGCCCCCCAGTTAGCACAGGACCACTCAGAAGAGACTGGTCAGGAATATGGAATTACATGGGGTCCAGTTTGATGAAAAAACTCAGGCCCAGACCAGAGTTTCTCCACAACCCAGGTGCACCAGATCTCTCAAGAGCCAGAAGTACATAAAAAGTCAACCATTAAAACCTGAGCTGCACAAAAAGCCTTCCCTAGGGTATCAGCAACAAAGCAGCAATTTTGCTAAACCGCAGAGCACAAGTACTGGTCCCCACAGGAAGTTCACCCATTTTAGAAGTAAGCAAAGGACAACAAATTAGTTCCAGTGCAGAGTTTAAGTGGTGGGAACAGCAAATAATCCAACACAGAACTGAAAGAAAAAACAAAGTACCCACAACCACAGACAAATTTGATATTAACTAGTAAAGGTCTCATTTCATCAAAGAACACCTGTAACACCTAGAAGGACTGGAAGACCCCTGGGCTGCCAAGCCAGAAAGTGGGGAGGGCTGGGGGCTTCAGTAATGCCCTCCAACATCCACAACCAGTCCAAGGGGGGTGATGAAGGCCTCAGCCACACACCCCTGACACACACAACCACCCCAGCAATGACCATCAAGCTGCCACAGGAAGTGCCCCAGGCTCTCCCAAGCCAGGGAGGTGGAGGGCCTTGTGTCTCAGCCCCCTCAACATGTGCAACCAGCCCAGCAATGACCACCAAGCCACAGCAAGAAGGGCCCCATGTTCCCAAGTTGGGGTGGTGGGAGGCAAGGGCTTTTTCCACACCCCCTGAAATCTGTGCCCTGCCCAGCAATGACCAAGCCACCACTTGAAGTCCCCTGGTCTCCCCTGTAGGAATGAGGAGGGTGCCACAGGCCTCAATCCTGCTCCCTCTCCTTCCTCCTTCTCCCATCACATTTCCTTCCCCTCTCTCCTCTTCTCCCCCTTCCCGACTGCTTTGCAACAACATCCTAGAATGTAAAAAAAATAATAATAATAAAATAAGAAAGCAATTAAAAAAATAAAACAAAATAAAAAACAAAGTGATTTAAAAAATAATAATGTAAAAAAGACTGCATTGACATGGTTAAATTCCCAGGACCCTCTTTAGGAATAAACTAAATGACTGGCATCATTGCTTAAAAGCATGTCTTGAATTTGTTGGAGGTTATGCTAAAAAATAGTTCATATTTTTATTTTTACCTTTTAATTTGTATTTTCAAACTTTTTGAAGTCCCCTTGCAGAGATAGAGATAGATATGTAGATAGAGAGATATATATAGATACATATATTTTCTTTCTTTTCTCAAACCACATAATCAAGATCAAAATTTATTTAACAACATATTTAGACATTACATTCTTACTCTTGAGATGCCATGAATAGAAATTTTTTTGTTTAAAACCATCTCTGAAAGGAGGAGACAGAATCACGCTCAATAGAGATCTCTTCTCTTTATCCCCCTATGCTTTAAAAAAATTCATATAGAGTTTAAGTAGTCCACAGACTGCTAGTAACAGATAGTTATAATGAATTGAACACTGAACTCAGTGCTAAAAACCAGCATTAGAAAGGAAGAAGCTACCCTATTCTTTGACATAGGAGTGACATTTGAAACAAAAGGAAAGAAAAATGGAAAGATAAAAGAATTCACAGCTAAGATGGTTTTTATTTATTTATTTATTTTTCTTGAAATTTTTGTCCTGAAGAGAGTTTGGTGTAGGGTAGGGATTTGGTTGTGCTGTGAAGGTTTGGATTGGTTACTGTGCTATTCTACTATGCAAGATAATATACAATCCCTGTTTTTGAGAAACTCTTAGACCAGCTGCAGGGATAGAATTAATTTACAAGATGCAAAGGACAACACAAAGAGGTATATAATCATAGGGTGGGGATTTAAAGTGCTGTGTATATTTGGAGAATGGAAATAGCCATGCTGCTCTGTAACATGCCTACATACCTAAGCAGAATAGACCTCATTAAGACAGAATTTTATAATAGGTCTAAATAAATAGTCTAGGATTTGACTCATGGATATAAAAAAAGGATGATACTTGATGGGCTTTTTAATTCTGTGCTTTAAGGAGTTGACATAAAGTATCCCTGAGAATGAATGAACCTACATTTGGCAATCAGAATAAATACAGATTTTACCCTATGTACTAATAAACAAGAAGCCATTCAAACTTTAGAGAGGATGCAATTCCTATTTGTCATTTCTTCTTTTATCGCAGTTGGTCATTATTTCTGACCAGTATCTGAAGTTGTAATTATGAGCCTCTCCATGTTGTCCCTCTGTATACTCCTTGTGATTATTTTCCCAGGACATTTTTCTCGGACTTTCTACTTTTTGTTTCAGAGCCTTTACAGAAAGTCTGAGTTCACTTTGAATTGGCTAAAGTATAATCAAATGATTTTTAAAATTGATTCCTAGAGAATTTTTCTCTTCTGTTTATTATGGCATGGAAAATCCTGATTCTGGCTGCTGTCAGATTAAATGCTCTGTTACAACTCTGGGCTGAAATCTGTGTCCTCATTAGTGGCTGTATATACCAGCGAATCTCTATTCTGTGCTAGCTGCAGTGATGACAGGGGACATTTATACCTTTCCTTTTCTACAGTATAGAAAGAAAAGAGAACCTTCACTGATAAGAAGCAATGATGCCCTTAATTGTCAAAATACATACCATTAGGCTCCCCCAAGGAATATCAGCAAAAGCTCAGATAAGAGCACCCCTCTTTATTTAACACATGCCCAAATATCAAAATAGCTTCACCTTAGATGCTCATGTAGAGAGGAATGCCAAGGGACAGAAGAAGGAAATGAAACCTAGATGCGAAGCCTGAATGAAGACAGAGAGATATAAGGAGAAAATAGATGCCCGGGGTGAAGAGAAGAGTCCATATTTCCCTCTGGAGGGGCAGAAGAGAAGGTTAATGTGAAAAGAATCAAACTTGTGGTGCTGGAAAGTAAAATTTAAAAGTAACATGTTTGAAGGAATAAAAGTGAGAAATCAAACGTTTTTCTCATTTCTAGGTAATTTTTTAGCCAAATGCTATTTGTGAGGGAATAAAGAACACATATCTTTTAGAATTGTCTTTTATTTGATATTTATTTATGGAAACTTGAAAATATAGGAAAGTCAATGATATTTACATCTATAACAATCAATATATGGTTGAATCATTCTTAGACCTTGATCTTCTCTGACCAAAATCATCAGTGCTCCTCAATGAGCAGCCTTTTGTCATGAAATATTTTTCAGATCTGTAAGTAATTTAAGAGGATATTTGTGGCCTCAGATGGAAATTTTACAAACCAGCTCAGGAATTCAAAGCTTGGAAGTAAATCCACCAGATATTTATAAAGCTCTTACTGTGTTAGGTGCTGCAAGAACTCAATAAAACTTGGAGGGTATTGTCCATATACTAAAAGAATGTATAGTTAGCTAATGGAAATAAAAACTTGAGAAAATAAGGGAGCACTTTACATGTAATTAAGAGTAAGAGCATTCGGGAGATAGAGAGATTGGGGCAAGAGTCATTCGATGTCTGGCTCAACCACTTGCAAGCTCAGTGACCTTCAGTGTATCATTAAACTTCTGCAAAGTGATGATAGCAATGTCACTCTCACAGGATAATTGTAATGATTAAAAAAATTCAAACATAAAAAGCACCTAGCACAGTTCCAGGCACCACACAACACCACATAAACAAATATCTATCTGTCTACCTGTCCACACACATATGTATATATGTGTATTGAATCTGTATATATGCATATATACATATATATGTGTATGTATGTAAAATAGTCATAAGTGCCGAGGAAGTGGCCAAAATGAAAGGATGACAGCAGGAATGGTGTCTAGAAAAACCTGAGTTTTGAAATTAGTTATTAAAAATGGAGGAGGCAACATGTGGTTAGAAGTATAGCTCTGGAGTCAGACAGCCTGACTTTAAATTGAATCTCTCTTCCTTGTGGGTGTGGGGCACCCAGCAATTTGATCTTTACCTGTTTCTTCATCTGTAAAATAGGGATGTGGTATAAGAGTAACTCACTGGTGCATTGCACCGATTATGAAAACGAATCAAAATACAGTTATGCATCACTTAATGATGAAATACATTCTGAGAAATGTGTCGTTAGATGGTGGTGTTATTGAGCAAACATCATCGAGTATATTTACCCAAACCTAGATGGTATAGCCTACTACACATCTAGGTTATATGGTACAGTCATTATAATCTTATGGAACTACCACTGTTTGTGCAGTTCATTCTTCACCAAAAATGGCGATATGCAGCGCATGACTATACTTAGTATTGCGTTTTGATTTCTTTACATTTTCTAGGCTTTTTTTTGTGTTATTTTGTTTTTACAGAGTTTAACAGCAAATGTAAAAGCATGGCAATAGATTTGAGTGTGATATACTGTGACAGTCAAAGAAATCATTGGCAGGTTAGAGTAGAAAGGTCTGGTTTGGGAACGGAGACTTGAGGGAGAGTCTTGAGGACTGCACTAAGGAAGGCTGGCTCCAGTAGGGAAGCAGGAAGCCTAGCCTCCCATCACTGACAACCAAACAATGTACGTAAATAAAGAATGGGCCCACAGAGTCCAATAAAAAGGACTTCTTCCCACAGGGAAAAGAAGTAGTTATATGTACCCAACTGAGTGATGTACTATGTGGATGACAAATTTTTCTTCCTATGGGACCAGTCTTTGTGTTGCAAACTAAGAGGAGAAAAAAATCCAATGCAAAACAAGCAGCAGCCTCAGTCAGACACTTCATCACAGCCCTATGAGGACACTAGTGCCCTTCACTGCTGACTCTTTTATTTCCAAACTCCCCATGGCATCATATTCCAGAAAAGTTATTTGTTAGAGATCATGTTCTTTGCATTACATACGTTTCCCTTAGTGTAAACAGGTTCTGCAGTCTTACTACAGATGGTGAGCTGACTTCCTGACCTGGCCTTTTCCTACTGTGTCTTTTGGATTATAGCCTGTGGCCTGAGGATGCATGGACTACATTTTTAATGTACTTCTTTTGGTTAATGACAAAAAAAGCTTTAGATATTTTCTATTGTATTTTCACTATTTGATAAAAAAGTAGTTACTTAAAATTTTACCAGTTTATAATATCCACAAACCTACCCCACGGATTAACAATAAATAATGTTTACTCAACCTGCAATGGTATGTATTAGCTTTTATTACATTACAGTGAAAATATTCCTTAGTTGTCATGACAAATAATCTCAAAGTCACTTTATTTCTTACTTAATATAAAACATATGCTACCTTATAGAGTTTTCACTAATTGCAATATGACCTAACAGATCTTATATTATTTTCATTTAAAAAAGAAAAAAATGTAGTCTTACAATTGCTATTAGTATTATTGTACAGAGGTAAGCACTCACTCAGGGTGGCACAAATATGCAAGCAGTTTAGAAATGACTTTGGGCTTTATGCATTTTACTGTAAATAGCAAAATGGCATGAATCAATTTTTAACAGCTCTTGATTAAAAAGGTTATTTGAACCCACACCAATTACTTTCTCTGTTTAGCAATTAAAAATGTTAACAATGGTATATGTGTGTATACATGAGTGTGTAGCACTCCAATAAAATACTATTTTAACCTATGTGCCTTAAATCAACTCGTTGGCTGATCAAGCTAGTATTATAATCAAACATTTATTTGCAAAGTTTTAATTATCTGTTTATGTTTGCCAATTCTGTTGTCTATTTAGTTAATATTTTCATGAAAACTTGAACATCCTAAGGTCAATGTTCTATCCATCAAAAGTTAATGACCAATTCTGTATGTGGAAACATACCAATAAGATATCATTATTTTAAAGCTTTTTAGTAATGTCTAAGCATCCAATTTGCTAATCAATTGAAAAACAATTTATTCACATATAAATGAGGTCACATTTCTTCAATATTCGAAACTAAAAATGTATGAAAATTTTAGCTTTCTGTGTCTTTATTTAACTAAATTAAATCTAAATGCATGAACCTGTGCATAAACTGTCTATTATAACAAGAAGGGGGAAAATCAAGAAACTAAGTGTGTTCTTAAGAGGTAAATATAAATTCTAGTGAGTAACTAAGCAACATATATTAAATCATGACCTAAGATTCCTGTTTTCTCATAATTAAAATTTCAAAAGTATTGCTCCTCTTTTTATTTTAATGTAGCAATTACAAAAAAATGAGATACATATAAAAACTCATGCAGAATATTGTTGTAACTGGATAGCCAATGGAAGAAAAAAGGAAAAGAAATGCAAGAGCTATTAGGCAGAATATGATCTCTGTTAGAAGACAAATTTGCTAAAGGAAGCCATCAACAAACGGAGCGCTGGTAGTGTGACAACCACTTTCACATATTTTGCATCTGCTTTTTATATTCTTCCTGCCAGATTTTCATGGGAACACATGTAGTTCTAAAAGAATTCTTAAACCAGCTACAGTCAGACCTTGAGGACTTTTTGTTCTGTTTTTTTTTTCTTTTGTTTGTTTTTGGTTTTGTTTTCTTTTTTTTTTTTCTTTTGTTTGTTTTTGGTTTTGTTTTCTTTTTTTTTTTTCTTTTGTTTGTTTTTGGTTTTGTTTTCTTTTTTTTTTTTCTTTTGTTTGTTTTTGGTTTTGTTTTCTTTTTTTTTTTTTTCAGTTTCTAGGAACTGAGAGATATGAAGCTAAATTCTTACTTACTTAAATACTATACTGAAAAGCTAATAAATACTAATATTTTACTTTTTGTTACTATAGGTTAGTTTGCATTTCATAAGATTTTATATAAATGCAATCATGGAATATGTTCTCTTTTTTTGTCTCAGCTCACTCACTCATATTTTTTCTTGAGTTTAATCCATGTTGTGAATGTCAATTCTTCAATCATTTTCATTGCTGGGTGACATTCTGTTGTGTGGCTATACAACAATTTTTTTTCCGTTCACCTGTTGATGGGTACTCTTGTTTCCAGTGGTACTGAAGGAGGAGTAGATGGGGTGAAAGGGGTAAAAAAATTGAAGGAAAAAATGATGAAGGGGACAGAGGACATTTTTGAGAGTGATACATATGTGAAACTGTCTTGGTTGTAGTGAGGGTTTCATGGTGTATACTTATGTCATAACTGGTTAAACTGTATGCCTTAAATATGTGTAGTTCATTGTATATCAATTATACCTCAATAAACTGTTAAAAGATTAATGATCAGTCTTTCTAATGTATTTTCCACACTCCTAATAAGAATCCTTAATCTCCCACTTTTTAAAAATATTGCACATATTATTGCAGTGTGTAGTTATTTCTTCTTTATCCCACTCTGAAAATAAAATGATCTTTCATAATTTTGCTAAATTTCAAGGATAGTGTTGTTGTCAGATAAAGTTTCATTCACACATTTACCTTTCCATCAGTAAAGTAAAATTTAATATGCAAATATGCTTAACAGATGAACTTCTGAAACACCCAGTTCAGATTTCTCCCCCTGCCAGCTGGCTACAGCTCTTTGAAATTCCGGTTTCTACATAATGTTCAAAGGCAATTATTTTCCTGCTTTTCTATGTATGCTGTTTGTCCTAGTGGTATACTTTACCTTTACTTTATGGAGGTGGTGAAGAATGTTCAAATTCATGATGCAAATACTACTGAATGTCATTCAAATAATTTTCAAATATACAGATTTCATGGTTTATTTAGAAAGACTGAAATATTACTGAAGTTATAGCAAGTGATTTCATAGATGAGACAGTTAATTTATATCCTGTAGGTATAAACCTAAGAGCTGATGAGTTATTCAGGATTTAGCTGAAAGCAAACAATAATTTGGTGGGTTGTTTCTTGCACTCTATCAGTATTTATGAGGCATTAACAGAACTCAGGAGACAATTTTGTGTTATAAAAGATAATTTCTGGTACCTTATACCCACTTGACTGTGGCTGCTGAGCTAATCAACAATTATATTGAAATTAATCACTTGCTTGCATATTTTATGGATTTACAGTAAATACTGGAAATTAAATACATTGACAAATATTTATTTCGGCATTTCCAAAGTTTACTTTTGTAGAAAATGTATGAATTTTGCCTTTCATATGAACATTTTAAATATTTTATGTAATTTTAATTTATGTTATTCTTGAAGATTTGGTTCTATTTAGGCTTTTTTAAAATTTTTCTTTCAATTCTGTGTTTACCAAGCAAGCTAAGTATCTTTCCAAAAATGGACATATGTCTTTAAAAAGTCATTCATATGAAGAAAATGCTAAAAAAGGGGTTTGAGTCCTATTGTGATGTAGGACACCAGGAAGACTTCTAGTCTATACGTGGCTCTACTACCAGTTAGGTGGGTATGACTTCCTACATTTCCAGTTTTCCTACCTCTAAAAGAGGGGTTTGGTTAATTGGCAAAATTCTTTTTAACTCTAAGACTAAGTCATTAATTTTTGCCTTTTTAGAACAGGTTATTTACACACCAAAGTATTATGTTGGAGGAGAAAAATGAATCAGTTAATAGGATATTTCTTACAATCAAATATAAAAGTGTGGAAAGTTTAGGGGAGAGGAGTGTGAATTATTTAAGCTGCTAGTTTCCACAATGATTTATTCATCAACAGAACTCATGAATACTCCCTCAACTTCTCCAACCCTTTGCCAATGTACACAAAGCCCAAGGCACTGGAAGAAATTACAATAAATGTCACCTGTCACACATCAAAATCTTCTAAATATCTTGAATCTAATTATTTGCGCCAAAGTGAAAGACATTTGATTATACTATTACATAGTAAATGTGTGTAAATCAATTATTTAGACCATTTTTTACTTTGTTTTTTGTTTTCTGTTTGTTTAGTTTGTTGAGTGTGTATTTGGAATTCTCTTAGTTCCTACTCAGTCAAGATAAATAACTAAAATAAATTAATGTTATGTTTTTACTGATTACTTTTACATTGCAATCAACTGGCAAAAAAGAATATGATCCATTAAAATTTGTATGGTGGAAAACATATTCTCTTTCAATTCAATGAGCTTCTATGAGCAGAGAGTAATGCAGTGGTTACTAGAAGCTGGGAAGGGTAGGGGGCGGTGGGGAGAGGGAGAGGTTAGTTAACCGATACAAAGTTACAGCTAGAAGGGAGGAATAAGTTTTAGTGTTCCATGGCACTGTAGGGTAAGTACAGTAAACAATAATTTATTGTGTTTTTTCAAATAGCTGGAAGAGAAGATTTTGAATATTACCAATACAAAGAAAAGATGAAGGTTGAGGTGATGGATATGCTAATTACTCTGATTTGATCATTATACATTGTAGACATGTATCAAAACATCAAACTGTACCCCATAAATATGTATAATGTTAATGTGTCAATTAAATATGTATATATATATATATATATATTAAATGAACTTCTATGTCAAAATCAAAATATAATATTTGTAAACTGAATGAATCAATCCCAACCACTAAAGGCTAAAGTAACTTCCCAGCCAATAGTGCAGCGATTATATGCCTTTGTATTTCAAACATGGAGCTCCACATAGCGTCATTCCAAGTCTAGTGTTAAAGATTAAGCCAATCTCCAAAAAACATCAAAGGACTCCAATATTTATGCTTTTGCAAATAAAATGCTGAGGGTAACTTTGGAATTACATTCCAAGACAATCATCGAAGTTGACAGACTCTATCAGATCTTGATGGAAAGATTTACATTAGAAAGGCAGGAGCTGGAGAAGTGATTTGTCCGTGGAGGTCCCCGAGATGATTGTTTCCTCAAAGATTATATTGCAAAGGGCTCTTATTATTTTCAAAGGGAGCAGAAGAAAAGTGATTTTCTCATTTCCCAAAAGATGTGTTTATAAATGCAGCATAACTACTAAGTCATATCACTCCAGGCTCATGTAAGTGAACAGGTATATTGTTTTCTTTGTCTAAACATCTTTTTTAATCAAGAAAAGATTACTATTGGAGAGGGGATGAACGCTATTTATTTCAAAACCATATGGCTGAAATATGGTTTACCAGGAACTATTCCTCAGATATGGACAAAGTTATTTGCTTTTTTATGCATAGAAGTGTCAGGGAAAAATGTAAACTATAAAAGAAACAAAAATACAGGGAAAAATGAAATCTGAAAGTGTTCATATCTAGGTGTTTGGTTTTATACATTTGGCTACATGACAGATATTGTTTTATTTCTATTTTCATTTACCCCCATTATTAGGGGTAGTTCTTATAAAATAGTCTCATATAAATCTAATCATATCAAACAAGCAAAGATGTTTTCTATATAAAAATGAAAAAGTTGTTATTTATGTGACATATCTTCTTATTCATCCAAAGACTAACTTTTAGTTAGCACAAAACAAACTTGCTTTTAAAATATGCATCCATTTTATTTTTAATGGAACAAGAGTTAGTTCTTTAGCTGTTCTGTGTATAATATTTCTGAGATATTCTCATTTGTGGTAGGAGTAATTTGTTTTATAAAGACTTGTATCTTCTTTATTTATGTGTAAATTGTGGTTTTACAGTTTTTATTTCTAAAATTATTTTATTCCTATTTAAATTAATAATGTATGATTATTCTTTTTGATTAATTTTCACATTTTTCTTTCAAGAGTTAACTTTTCACTGTATGAGTACAAACTTCATATAGTCAATTTTACATATCAATATGTGTGTGCAGCCACAATAAATTTTAATATAATGATAGTATTATTCCATGTGACTTCTATAATTTTAGATGCAGTAAGACTTATAAAACACTGACTTTTGCTCTTCAAATTCCTGTTCTTTCAACATGTTCTTTTAATAACATATTTTGAGACTCGAAGAACAGCTTTCTCTCACCTGTACTATTTATTGTACTGTTTTAAAAAAGGAACATGTCTAAGGTATACATAAATGGTGCAGAGTTCCCATGGCACAGGGGTATTTAGAGGAACAGTGAAAACTTTCAGAATCACCCAATGTTTGCCCTACATCTCTCCACATATCTGCCACTTCAACAAATGATTTGTATATTCTACAAGTAAGCCTTCTGTGTTAGGCACTATATCCAAACTACACCTTTCCTTCAAGGTCCCAATCAAGTTTACAGCTTCAGCCATGTGTTCTTTGAACTCTGAGCCCCAACTATCTTTCACTTCCCAAACTTGATCTGTTGACATATATCTTAAGCCATAATTAACACTTGATTATATACACTTACGTACCATTCACTGACTGCTTTCTTTAAATATGCCTTATTTTGGCAAATATTTTGTAAAACTTGGAAGACTATGTCTGCAACTTATTTTGTTAAATTCATTAGAGTATCTACTGCAATAATGTATGTTTACCACTGATCAATATTTGTCAGATTAATTCCTTTCAGTTGGTCCTGCCTAAGTCAAGTCACTGTTAACCACATAAGTGTATCAAAATTTTCCCCCAGATTTTCTGGAATAGTCAAATATCCTGCCTGGTTGCCCTTAGGAATATACACATTTCAAATGTCAAATATCCTGTCTGCTTGCCCTTGAAAATACACACATTTTTATCAAAATGTGTATTTCAATTTTAGGTTTGGCAAATATGTTAAATATTGATATTAAATAGGCATCTAATTTAATGTATAACTTGTGAGATGTCTCAAATAAGGTTCTCTGGAGTAATTTGAGTCCTACCCTCTAAATGTGGTAATGGGTAGGTAGAGAAGGATAACAGAGTCACAGAAACCATAGAACTCAATGATCAAATTCATTTCTGTAGTAAAGGAAGAGAATTATGAGTAGTCCTTAAATACCAGGAAAAAAACAAATGCTAAAGGAGTATTATTTATAAATATTGAAAGCATGGAATAACATGAACCCTGAATTCATAGAGAATTTAACAAGAGAAAGAACTGACATTAAAAGTTAACATACCCTAAGTTAAATATAAAGACTGCATTATTAACCATTTATTCTCCTCTAAGAGAAGGCTGAGAGGAAATGAACTTTGATCTTAAACATGCCATTTATCCTTTTTCAAACTGTTGCTTCATTCATAAATTGGCTTATCCATAAAATGGATCTACAAAGTGGATCCATAAACTCAGTTCTATAAGCTGCTTGACTTTCTCTACAGATTCAAGTGTTACTTTATCAGAGGACAATCCAGTATTGTATTTAAAGGAGAACAAAAGGGCACTGCTCTGATTAAAGTGTGTGTGTGTGTGTGTGTGTGTGTGTGCGTGTGTGTGCAGATTTGGGAGCCCTGCAACACCATAGGTTCTTCCAGAGAACTCCAGAGCATCTCTGCACAGTGTGAGTGCTCAGCTAGGCCATCTCTAGGGGCCCTTCATCCTGCTTCCATCATGCTATTCTGATTTTATTTGGAGTCTCCCTGCATACATCTTATCTTAGACCAGACCAGTTTTTCCATGATGGAGAGCCAAGAAACTGTTTGCCTGTTTACTGAAATTTGCTTGGTTCCACAGTGATGGCAGCTCATAAAAAAGGCTAACTCTATAAAATATTGAAATTAAGGACCCACAAAAAGATTTGTCAGTGCCTGTCATTCCTGCTGGCTTCTGGATGACTCAGGCCTCCCAACAAGATCCTGAATTTGGAAGCTGTATATTCAAATGACAGAAGGATTTAGACATGAATGTGCAGACAGCTGCATAAATAAAATGACTGTCACTGACATTTTTCTTCATAATATGAGTGCTATGGCTCTGGCTAATCTTGTCACAGCTATTTTGCCATCAATATGACATTATTTGAAAATTAAAAGCATTCCACTTTTCATTTACATCTGAGATTTGGTTTACCTGAGCTTGCAGATGTATTTAGGAATGCAGTATTTGAAGTTAAGGGAGAAAATGGTTAAGCACGTTGGAAAAAAGCCTGATATATCAGTTCTCTCTTAAAAACATTTTTTTTAACGGATATGATTTTTTGCTACCAGTGTTTATCTTGATTTTTCTCCTGCACAGATGAACAGACCTAGTTGGACTACTCCTTTGGAGTTGTCAGGGGTCCTCTTTTACCCTCCAGTATAATCTGCATATGGTGACTATATAAATAATGTCATTTGGGTCACTTGTCTAATGAACAAAATACAAATGTGTAATTCCTCCATAATCTGGCTCCAGTATATTTTCCAGTCCTGTCCCTCAGGGTGCTCCTACACATAGTTTATGTTTCCTTCCAGGAGTATGACTCATTAGTACTATCAACACTCATTATTTTTCCTCCTCTGTACCTTACTCTCACTCTTCTTCCTGGAATGCTATTCTCATGCTGCCACATGTTTATATTTTAGCCAACATTCATGGCTCCATTCATTTGCTTTGTCTATTCCATGAAGGCTTCTTTGGTCACTCTTGCCAAAAGTAATCTTTGTCAGGTATGAGCCCCCATTGTCTTTTATTTATTTAGTATGAGCTGTATCAATTTTTTTCTGGCATATATGCCTTGTCTTTAGTGTACATTTCTTGAAAATACAGATCAGGCATTTATTTCAGTATCTTGCTAGGATTTAACACATTTCCTGGTGCAGAGTAGACATTCAATGTATATGTTTTTGAACAAATGTCTTCCCTAACAAGTGAGCAGAGAAACTCTACTAGATGTAGGTGAAGTACGATTCTGAGCAGAAGCAGATAATTGGTGATCAAATCAAAGAATATGAATTAACAATGAAAATATTCAGTGTAACTGATAATTTCCACTGAAGTATAACATTCCACAACCATTGCACAACTCTCCAATATCTGTCATTACAGAAAGGTGACATAGGAGTCCAGCTGACTCTTACTTCTCTGGAGGGATGGTCAAGTTCATTTTGTACAAAGTAATCAAGAAAAACTATTTAATTTTCCCTCTTTTATGTCATTTCAAACTTGTGCTTCTGTTAATTACAGAGCATATTTTCCCATGAGTATTTGTCAATGATAAGAAGGAAATATTACTTGGGTTTTTACCTAGGACATATTTATCATGGACAGTAGCTACAACTAGGCCAGGCCTCTTTTACCATGTCTAGACATCTATTGAATTAAATTCTTCTACTGTCACATATAATTCTCACAGACATCATACTATATTGCATTTGCAGAATTTGGATAGTTGATAAAGTCAAGCTGGAATTAGCTTATCCTTATCCTTTGAGAATGTGCTTTAACAGTACCTGTAAGTTTTTATTCACATGTTATCTCAACTTTTGATTCATAAATGGTATTCACAATACTATGTTTCTTAATAATAAAATAAATAAAAGCTAGTTATTTAGTACCTATGATTAAGTAGCACAACACTTATAATATAGCACCTTTAAGAAAGGTCAATTTCCCATTTAAACCTGTTTGAAATAAATGTCATCTGCTCAAAGTTAATTTGTTGCAGTTTTCGTTTCAATTAATAGTCAATTCAGAAGGTTTACAGATAATAGAAATATTAAGAAAGCATTCTATCTATTTGGTTGGTAAGAGAGAATAAACGAGCACATAACAGATCTCTTAGGAAGCTGCTCTCAGCATGTACATTTTTTAAAGTGCAACTTTTATTAATAGGTTACATACACTAAGGGAACAAATCATAAGCTCAATGCGTTTTTACAAAATGAACACATCCTTATAGCTACCACCCAGATCAAGAAATAGAACATTATCAGCAACCCATAATATCCATAAAGCCTTCTCACAAGGCCTACCCATTATAAGTAATCATCACCTTAACTTCTAATTCCATTACAGTTTTGCTTGTGATAGATTAGATTAGATACATAGATAATAGATAGATGGATGGATAGATAGATAGATAGATAGATAGATAGATAGATAGATAGATGATAGACTTACCAGCATATGTGCTTTTGTGTCTGATTTTTTTTAATTTTTTTTTTTGCTCACAGCTACGATTATGAGATTCATTCATATTATTGCCTGTAATGGTATCTTGTTCATTGTCATTGCTAGAAGGTATCTATTATAGAAATATACTGCCATTTATTTATCCATTCCATTCTTGAGGCACATTTGGGTTGACTGCAGTTTGGGACTAATACTAGAGCTGCTATGAATATTCTTGAACATGTTTTCTGAAGTGGGATTGCTGAGTCATAGGGTACACAGATGTTTAGCTTTATTAAATACTTAATGTGTAGATTAACATAACTATTTTTATACATATGTAGTATTCTATAGTCTGCAATACCTTATGTTAAATTAGACAAATATTGAAATTTAAGTAAATTTGAAGGATACAGCTACGTGTATAACAATTAATCAATACAGGGAAGAGAGGCAATTACTGTAGGTTTGGGAGAGGGGGATTATAAAGTAAAAATTCGTAATGTTGAATCACACTTTACAAAGTGATCCAGAGACATGTTTTACACAGGGATTAGCTTTTTGAGTCAAAGAAGTAGTACCATTAATTTTAGGTCCCTTGTTAATTAATGTGGAACAGAAAGAGTTCAAGGCTGCTCATGCAGTGGCCTCAAATTGTAATCAGTACCTTGAATTATTGTTTCTAGAAGCCTTTGGGTCTCCGTGGCACCACAACAATCACTCCTTGCTTTCTGTTTATTACATTCTCACCAAGTACTGTGATAGAATTAGCTCTACTTTTCAAAGTTTATTCATTTTGAGGGGAGTTGCAGATAAAATATACACTATTACTGCATCTAAATATTTACTCAAACTTTTTTACTAGTTAAAGGCCAATTCCAAAGCAAGATCATGTTTTATTACTTTAAAGCAAGGTGTGCAGAAGGAAGAAGACTGTTGTAAATTTTAAATCATGAGTGAGATACAATTCCATGAGTTTTGCTTAACCATAATAAATGCTGGTTATTTATAAATGCCTATATTTCAAATGCCAAGTCCTACAAGTGTTCGTTAAGCACATTAAATTTGCTGCAGTGTTATGAAACATACTTGGTAGGAAATTTCAAGTTTACTGTATTTAGGAAGGAAAAAAGTGACTCTGCAGTTAATAAAACAATTGACAAGGCAAAAGGAAAAAAATTACATAGGAAGATAGTAAATCAACTAGGAGTAAGCTAGATGGTCTTCTATTTATAGATGGAATTGACTGACATAGACACGAGCACTCTAGACATGATTTTGTTTAATTGAAGAGTTTGGAATATCTAGGTAAACATTTTGAAAGATACACTGTACCAACTGCTGTCACTTTCCCACTTCCCGTTTACTCTTTTACTGCTAACTGGTACCCACTTTCACCTTCTGCTGAAACTGTTTTCTTGGAGGTTATCAAAAAGTCATATTTTCCAAATCAAAAGACATATTCTGAATCCTCATCCAGATATTCTCTAGTGTCTTCTGTTTCTTCATTTGGTCTCTGAGTGACACAGTTACCAGCCCACAAACCTATCATGCTTCCTTTCTTTGTCTGGTTTTATGTAAAATACAGTGCCAGGAACTCAAAGTGCCCTTTCAGCTACAGGGTTTGATGAGACCATGACAGTTTTTGCCAACTGCCCCCTTCTTTAGGTCAACTTACAAGTCCATTCATTCCTGAAAGTGTCAGGGAATATCCTTCAAATAGATCTGCCTGTGATTTCAAAATTCTATTTTTGGCATCCTAGTGTTCCTCCAAGTCTAATACAACTCACTTATCCATTAGAGGTAGCATTGTACTTCAGGATTAAGTTTTCAGACTTTGAAATAAAATGACCCAGGTTCAAATCCTGTTTTGATATCACTAGCTATTGGAATTTGAACAAATTAATCCCCTAAAGCTCTGGTGTCTCTGCCTACAATAATATGTTGCTGTTGACAGTGCCAACATCATAGAGTTATTATAAGGAACAAATAAGGTAATAGATGTAAAGGCCCTAAGTGATTTTTAGACTTTAAACTCCAAATAATTTATTTTTGTCATTACTGACTTTTTAGATAGAAATGAACAGCATAAGCATATCTTGTAGTTTGACCAGAAACCTCAGTTCAATTCAGGCTAGAATCAGATCAATCTATCGATCATTCCTATAAACACTTTCTCCTGGTGCATTTATATTTTATTTTATTTTATTTTGTCGATATACACTGTGGTTGATTATTGTGGCCCATCACCGAAACCTCCCTCCCCCCTCCCTCTCCCCCCTCTCTCCCAACAATGTCCTTTCTGTATGCTTGTCGTATCAACTTCAAGGAATTGCAATTGTTATGTCTCCCCGCCCCCCTGGATTTTTGTGTATTTATTTATTTATTTTTAGCTCCCACAAATAAGTGAGAACATGTGATATTTCTCTTTCTGTGCCTGACCATACCTCTCACCATATACTAAAATCAACTCAAAATGGATTAAGGATTTAAATATACACCCTGAAACAATAAAACTTCTTAAAGAAAACATAGGAGAAACACTTCAGGAAGTAGGACTGGACAACAGGCTTCATGAATATGACATAGGAGAAACACTTCAGGAAATAGGACTGGACACAGACTTCATGAATATGACCCCAAAATCATGGGCAACCAAAGGAAAAATAAACAAGTGGTATTATATCAAACTAAAGAGCTTCTGCACAGCAAAAGAAACAGAGTTAAAAGACAACCAACAGAGTGGGAGAAAATATTTGCAAAATATACATCTGACAAGGATTAACATTCAGAATATAAAAGGAACTCAAACAACTTTACAAGAAAAGAACAAGCAATCCTAGTGCATTTTTTCCCATAGTGTTAATCCTATCACGAATAAGGTCAGCATTTGATCATGTCAGATATTTCTGGAAAAATAAGGAAAGGCCAGGAGATATTTGTCATTGGGCTGAGAATTGAAAGATGAGTATAAATTGCTGGACTTTTGTATGAGGAAAGAATTTTTGAAGCAGAGGAAGCCCATGTGCAGAGGTTTACAGGCAGAAGAACGGAGCTGACTTGGGAAAGCCCAGCTGGCAGAGTGCTGCTGGAGGTGGCACAGTAGGGGACAGAGCAGAGTGTTTTGTTTTGCTTTAAACAATACGATGGGGCTTATCTAACTTTTCCTTTACAAATCTACCACTAATGCAAGGACCTCAGGGGAAAAAACAAAACCAAAACCAAAATTTGAGCCTCATTAAGAGATTTAGTTACAAAACTTGATTCTATAGGGGACTCTAGAATCCGTCTACTTAAGAAGATAAGTTGTTCGACACTTCTCCCAATTCCCTCAACTTCTTCATTCCCAGCTCACCTCAGGAATAAACTGAAAGAACTAATCTTCCACTTTTGCTTATTTCATAGGCTTAATACTAATGATCAACCCCTGCTTATGGAAATCTAGAGGTGAAGTAGTCTGTCATCTTTGTTCACTATCGTACAGAACAAGGGCAATAGCATTGGTGTAGCCATGGTTTTTGCATCAAGAAGTCCATTAATAAAGGCAATGGATTGACACATTCATTGGTTGTGTCGATCAGTTTGGGCCATGACATCAAATTTAAGGTGTCACTCTGGCCTAAAAAAGATAAAATATCCAATTTTCCCATCTTGAAGTGAAGAGGAAAGTTCTGTGTTTCTGGTCATACCTAATTTCATCTTGATATATATTTTTGCATAAAACTTATTAAAGAAAATAAAAATTTTAGTGACTTCATTTATTAATGACTTTCATTTCAGTACATGCACTATAAAAAAATAGACAGTAAATGCAATACCTTCCACATTACTGTTGCACAGATCAGTGTGAGTTCTAAGTGTACAAACAGAACACTGAAGTATATTTGAAGTACCCAAAAAATTGGTTTCTCATTTTATCTACAAGCCTTAGAAATTTTTCAGTAAAAGCTCTCTTAACTGATCTCTGAAGAACTGACTTTCTGGCTTACTGTAGCTTCCTTTCCCTCTATGACTCATACTGTCTAAAGTCTAGATGAGGTGAGGGCTTGTTCTAGCATACCATCCTTGGGTACCTGAGCACTCCACCACCACCCAACCTGTATGCTTAGAAGAATTCATATTTCTTCTCCAACCTGTTTATGGCAGTTATACTTGTTATAATCATTGTATAGTTTAACTGAATATTTTATTTTCTGGTGAGATATGTTTAAAATGAAAGAGCAATTTCTATGAAAACCAGATTTAATGCTTTGGAAAGGCTAGAGAACAGATGTTACTGAGTTAGGTATGAGGACAATGACACTAAAATATTGGGGAAATAGTATAAATCTAGAAAGATTTGACATTCCTATTGCTTAACAAGTGCTAATTAATTTCTCACTCTACTTTGAAGAACCCAAAAGAGAAGTTCAGATGGTGAATTGGGATATGGGTTACGCGAGAAACGGAGTGCACCTTTACTCTGTTGGGAAGACCCGTGCTCACCGGAAAGCATGGAGCTCTGCTGCAAGAGATTCAGCGAGAGTCAACTCTGTGTATATCATTTTATCATTTTTGGCTTTAACAGATTATTTTTTATAAACCAACTAACCACAAATTTCAATAGCAGTAGCCAGAAAGGCTTCAGCCGAACATTAGGACTTTTGAGACACAAAGCAAAGAATATAAACTTTGCTCTTAGACATCTAAAGTAAATGAAAATTAAGATATATTTGCAAATCTATAGCTGAATCTTTTACTGTTGTCCTTCCCTAAATTTGGCTCTGTGATATGCCAAAATAATATACTGGAACAGTTTGTCCATATATCTAAAGATAAACACTACGGGGATTTCATTTGGCTTCAGAAGGTTTGTGGACAAAACTTATTTTAGTGCCATTGGTTTGTGTTTTCCTAACAGGAGTTACTATTGAAAAAGCTTGTAGCAATCAGTATATAAATATTACACAGGCTACAAAAGGAGAAATAGAAGAAAAAAGGTTCATTTTGAGAAAGAGTAATGGAATAGTTATTTTCTCTGTGGATGGGGCTATCTCTGTTAAGACAGTTTGTTTCACTAATTTCATTGAATAGCAAGTTTAAATACAGATTATTGACACTCAGAATTAAATACAATATACTGTTTTTGTTTAAAATATGTACTGTATGTTATTAAATCTTTGTATCTGTGCTTTAATGATTATTTTATTTTACTGTTATTGCTAGAAAAGGTCTTTTATTGTGGCTTCTTTAGCTTGTGTTTAAGATGCAATAAAAGATGAGGCTACTTAAAATAAAAGAGTTTACGACAAGTTATATAATTTAACAAGCATCATTTGGGTCTCTCATTGTTCTGTTTGAGATTCTAGCTTATTTTAATAATGAATGCCATAATTTGCAGTTCTACCTCAGCTGGAATATGTAGAGTTCAAACTCTAAAGCATTTTTGTAGCAGAAATTTTGTTTTTCTCATAAAAGTCATTCTTTAATTCTGGCAATTTTTATCCTGACTGTTCACAATCTTTTAAAAGTATTGTAGAAGCAAATGCACCCTGCATATGTTCTAAGTTCCTTTGTCAAGAATGAGTTGCTTTGTTCAAAATACGACTTAGTGATTGTCTCATATTTTCTTGATGCATAGGAATTTATTTCATGTTGGAATCCTAATGAAGAAAAATGAAAATTTAATAAGAATTTCATACTAAACAGTGTAACCTGAAAGCACTGCATTTGGGAGACTAGAGGTAGAATACCAGTACAGAATCTCCTTTTCAGAATTATGCAAACTATGATGGAATCCTGAAATCATTTAAGGGCAAATAGACACTAGTAATATAACATCATGTTAGATACAAATAAAGCGTAATTTTTTCAGATGTAAATTAAAATGTTTTGAAAATTGCCCAAAACATATTCTGGTAACAAACACATGTGATTATATGCAGCAGAGCAACATTGACTTGCAGTGACTATGTTTAGGAACTGTCTTATTACTCTTCTAAAAGTGTTTAATAATACAAGTGTAAGTTTGGTTTGTTCCAGAGAATAATTCCCCAGAGGTGAGCCACATTGAAATTTCTTCTTAAATGTGGGTTTCTGGAATATAAACTATACACAGTACTTCACAACCATACTCTTGAAACAGAATCTTCTGTTTGGAGTGTATGAGTTCTTTACAGACTGTCCATAGAAAAATAATTAAATACACTTACAGTATTTTTTATTAATTTTAGCTAGACATAGGAAAAGACACGTCTTCCCCTAGGTTACATGCTAAAGTTCCTGTCCTGGCTTACTCTTGAACTGAAAGTCAGAGGGTTTCTGCCTTCCAAAAAAATTATTCAAATATCCATTTTTGGACAAATGTGCCAAAAAGCTTTCTCATTTTTTTTTTGTTTCACCCATTTTGATTTTTGATTTTCTTACATTTTTATTTTTGTGAAGTATAATCTGTCATTTTATATATCAGCTCAATTTAACCTGCTGGCATATATCACCTTCTGAGATTATTTTCTGTATATCTTCCATCCTTTGTATAGACTCCAGACATATCACTATTTGAATTGTCCACGTCTCATTAGCAGAATATCTGAAATTCAGAGATAGCTCAGTGGCATGTGGAGTAACCCAATTATGCTTAAAATTCCATAATAGGGCAAGGCACAAAAGCACAATAAAAGTCAAACTAATTCCTTTTTTTGCTTTCCAGTTGTAGCATGAGGCAGAATAATCAGTTTAGAACATCAGCTTTGAATCTGACAGACCTGATTTGACAATTCAACCCATTAGCCTTGTGATATTGCATAAGTTGTTTAATCTTAATGAATCACAGTTTCCTTATATTTCAAAGTAAGGTAGAAACACATGCCTCATATGGCTGGTGTGAGGATTAAATGATATGATGTATGCAAAATATGTGATATAGAGCCAGACAAATAGAATATACTTAATAAATTATCACTTCTCTTATTCATAATCTCATTATATAGCATAGAGACAATGGTACCAAATACCTAAAAGCTTATAGACATGTGATATTCAAGCTCCATACAACGATAGAAGGTTATACTATGTATCTGATCCATCAAAATCATATTATTCAGTCTTTAAGAAAGAGAGAAGACTGTTAGAAATTTTAGAAAGTTTTTAATCAAAATAGTAAAGATACAGCTAAGTTTGGTGCTGAATAAACACATAACAACATTTTTTCAATATTGTTAAACACTTGATGGAGAGAGTTACAGGGTGCATTATCAACAAGAAAAACAAAGACCAAGCCTTACGTGCCTACTGTGGCCCTATGCCAAACCCCACATAAAGAGCTTCACATAAGCTCCTGAGGTCTTTTTCCTGGAAGCTTACATCTCAATCTATGGCAATAAAAACATAATTATCTAGCACTTTGCTTTTTTTATGAAATACTTGATCCATCAAAATTTATTTACTTAACAATTTTTCCCAATTCTCCATGATAGCTTTCTCCAAAATAGAAAGAAATAAGGCACTTGTGAGATCACATGAATCCTTATATACAATTACAGTTGACTCAGTTCAGTGTTTCTCAAGTTACTGTCTCAAGAACACAGTGCCACATGATGGGAATAGGCAAGAAAAACGTATTTTTGCTCAGGTTTCTTTATTGTAGTCTGCAATTGACTAAGAGTCATTTGCATAGTAATGAGATTGTTCTGTAATAGAATAGAATATGCAGTATTATCAAAACTCATTTCATCATAAAATAAGTATTTTGAATAACACATTTTAAGGACTTTGAAGAACATTTGAGGAAGCATTGTTTGAAAAATACTAGTTTAACTGTTAAAAAAAACCTTTCAAACTAAGGAAATGCAAAAATGGTTATTCTCTTGTGTAAAAATATTACTGAATATTTGTTGAGTTCTCTAGGGGAATGGAATGAAGGAAGGAAAAGAAAAAGAAAGGAAAAAGGGAAGAAGGAAAGAAATGGTGAGTAAAGAAGAAAAGAAGGAATGGAAGAAAAAAATAGATCTAATTGACTAAAAAGATGGTGTCTGCATTTAGAGTTGTCTTTCTTTTCACTTGAACATCTATGCGGAAAACATTTATGAAACAGTTATAGGTTCAACACACTGCTCTACTGTCTACCTAAATTCTAGATAATAGGTTGAAAATCCATAAGTGATTCATAAAGATATCTTTATTCTTATAACCAACCAGCGCTGTTGCAGTTGTGGCTATTTTTTGTTCCCTAAACTTATTACTGATATGGAGACAACAAATTCATACATTAAGCTCTTCTCTTCCACCCACCCCCAAAAAAGACAAGAAAAGAAGAAAGAAAAGGAAAAACAGAGTTTCCCACTTTGAAAAGTGACATTCACTAGACAAATCTTTTAAGTTCAAGTATAGGGAGCTCCTATATCTGTCTTCAACTGTAGGAGTTCTTAAAGCCACTAGTGGCCTCTGCTGGTAGCTATAGTTTCACTTTAGCTATGAAATTAAAGGTGGTAATAAATGAAAAGAATTAGGAGTAACTTTCTCCCCCAAACTAGTGAAAAATTTTACTTGAGATCTACGTTATGGTGCATTGAATCAACAATTGCACCATACTTTCCAGGATTTTATTTTTGGGTTAAAAGGTATTTAGAAGTTTGACTTTGGTCAGACAGCTGAAATGCATCTGAAAAACTATAGGGTTAGATGGTATCTTCACAGTCATTTCCAATTGAGATAGTTAAGGTCCTGCATATATTTATAACATGAAGTCATGATAAAGCTCCAGAACTAATTGGGGAATTGAATGTTTGAGGGAAGTAGGAAGAGAAGAAAGTGGGCTACAAAAATTTATATCCATATTTTTTATTAGGAAATTGTGACCGATTGCAGCAAACTATATTCATATTCAATAAAACTTTTCTTTTTCTCCAAATTGTGATGTCATCTATATGCTACAGACTGAAGTACATAGATACTACGTTTATTCCAGAAGAATAGACATTATTAGCATTTCAAAAATAATGTTATGTAACAGATCTTAAATATGTTCCTCTTATCTATCACATTATCTATGTAGACTATTACCAACATGCTATTTCTGAGAAACTATGTTACACACAATAAATGTGGATAAGATGTACTGTCATATTGGTATAGAAATTAACCATCTATAAATCACTATCATAGTGTATTTAATACATCAAAATAGTACTGAAAAATAATAAACATGTCAGTAAATATTTTAATCTCTTTAAATAGAAATTTATAATGTTAATCTTTATCCAAATATTGGAATATTTTAACAATTCTTTACCAAGGTAAGTTTCCTATTCAGAAAATAACACTTTTAAGCAAAAGCAATCAAAGTTTTTCTTCAATAATTTTTAATTCTACTTTCATTACTTTCAGGTTAAATACTATTAAAATTATGAATGGTTTATATTACATTATATAAATGACATTATATTGTCATTTATAATATTTATATATTATTTATATATCATTTATAATATAATATCATTTATATTATGAATAGTTTATATTACTACTGTGCATTAGTTTATTCCAATGAAAGAATTTTTTTAATATAAAAATGTAGGCTGTTGAGTTTACGTCACCTAGGGAATGTTCTGCAGGCTTCAGTTTCAGACCTTAGCACCGAACTTAGTACATATAGGTTTAAGCATAGTGTTGATAGGGCTTTCTCTAGATACATCCTGTGAGTTTTAGAAACTGCTTGATTTCAGAAGTCAGAGTGTGCTACCAATCAAAGCAGAATTGCCCAGTGTGCTTTTACAAGCTACAAAAGTCTCTGCACAGTTGTGAGAGTCAGCTCTCAGCCTCAGCCAGAAGTCACCAGCCCTTTCCCTCCTGGTGAATAGAATCCAAACCATGAGGCAGTTTCTTCAGGAAAGGTGGTTGAAGTGTCACAAAGATATGGTGTCCTGGCAGCAGGCTCAGTTCAGGGGGACAAGAGAGTGGCAGGATCTGGAATTGCAGTGTTTGGACATAGCACAAAATATCCATATTTTAGTTTTAGTTCTGCTACTTACTTGCTATGTGACCTTGAGCTTGCTAAATCCATCCTCTCTTAGCCTCAATTTATTCAACTAGTAATTGGGGAAAATGATACACAATGGTGTCAAAGAATCGATGTCATGTTATTAGCATGAGGAAGGCATGTAGTTAAGAAGAAAGTTTGGTAGTTTTATAAATAATGACTATTCAAGAAGAAGAAGAATGAAAAAGCCAACAACAACACAAAAACCGCAAATAGATTTTTATTTTAATCTCTGATAAATGTCTTTATTCTTCTTGATCAGTGTCTCATAGCTCTGGTCTATTCATTCATATAAAATACGGTACATCTTTTTTGAAATATTAGGCACATTCTACTTTATAATCTTGCGTTATTTAGGGGTTACTGATAAGAGTAAATGTTAATTTCTGTTGGTGATATTCATACTAAAGGACTAAATGGATCTTTTCATAGCTGGAAAATTTTGTTTTGTCAAAGTGGAAGTACACATAAGATTTTGAAACCACTGCAGAGCATCATTTTTAAGCATTCCTCAAGATGTCATCATATATGGTTATTCATCACCACATTCCTGAGCATGTCAAATTTTATTAGTCTGACATGATGGAAAGTGACAGGAGAGACACTATTGAGCCTGATTTATTACACACAGGCACACATATAGAGTATAAACAAAGATATCATGTGAAGTGCTGTCTCGAAGTGCAGTTGCCAAAATTATAGGTTTTCTAAGACAAATTAAACTAGAATAATTAATTATCAATTAAGAACTCATTCTGAAACATGTTTAACAAGGAAATATCCTAAAGGACAGGGTCTGCCCTGGCATTATCATTGCTCAAGACGTCAAGTTCGAGAGAAAGTGATGAGTAGGTATGAATGCCACAGCACCATTTTGCCACACACAAATGCTCTTATGGCATCGCTCAGCTAGACTCTTCCTTTGTGGGGTGCTCAGAAAGTGTTCCAGTGGCATTGTAGAAAGGATAGATGTCTGAAAAATTTCCCAAATATTTTATATTCCATAATTTGGCCCTTATTTCTTAACTGTCCATACAATAACCCAGGATTGGAGACCATGGATGGAGAGTTCTCATTCTACTTTGATGTTTTCCTCTTAAATGATTATTGAGCAGGAGCTATCTAAGTATTTTATTTCACATCAGTGAGCAAAATTCTATGCCTATAGTTAAAGATTTCATGTGTTAAGTAATAGAAGTCAGAAAGTGATCATGTATGGAGTATTATCAGATGTTAACTCATGAAGTTAGTGAAGATCACTAAGGATTCGCTATAATTGGAGTCTCTATTTAATACATGCTCAATTGGTTCTGTGAGGTATAGGCAAACCTTTACCACCACTTTTTATTTTCCCCACTCTCTGTGGCATATAAGCTGTGAAGAAACTGGGACTCAGTATGATTAGATAGCATGCCCAAGATCACAGAACCAGAAAATGGTAAAGCCATGTATGATCCAGCTCTATCCATCTCCGAAGCCCTTTCTGAATTCACTCTGTAACACACCTTTTGACACACCTTTTTGTCTGTGAGCCAATAGGATTCATCCTTTTTGATATTTAGTATATACTAGCCCAAGCTAGGTCAAGATTTAGGTTGAAGATTAGGGCAGAGTGAGCTTGTAGATTTGAATGAAAGACTACATGATTAATGGAGTTCATCTTTTATTTTGCAAACACTCGTTAACGTTCTTTTTCCTGCAAGGCAACATCCTAGAGGTAGGGAATAGAGAGATAACTAAGCAAATCCTTTCCTTTCAAGGTACTGGGGAGCTTCTGGGAGCATGTCCCCAGAACCAGTAACTCAGAAATTTATAATGGAATCTAGAAATGTTGAGTTCTTTTGTTTAAGTTTCTCAAGTGATTCTGGGAATCAACACGTTTGGGGACGATTTGTATATTATATGATGGGATAAATATTTTCTCAAGGTGCTGACGAAGTTTACAGCAGGAAATAGTTAAATCTTTGTTAGGGTAAGTAAATGAGTCACAGAGAAAGGACAGTTGAACTGAGTCTTGAATAACGACTATTTGCCATGTGGACAAAGGCATTTGTGTAGGAATGCTGATCAGGCCTCACTCCATCCTCACGGCCTTCAGGGCTCTGCCTTCAACAGTTCCAATTTTTCCTCTGCACAAGTGACTTAGCAACTGAGGGAAGAACAGGAACAGTGCACTATTCTTGTAAGAAAGGGGAGTGACACCAGCAACCCCAATGATAAGCAACAGAAGTCTACAGAGTATCTGGGTACCTTGAACTTCTGCAGCCTTTCTCTCTTTGTCATAGCTTCACTTTTGTCTCTAAAGCCCTTGTAAGCCCTAACTCTCCCTACCTGGGGAGCGGAGAAAGCAGCTATACAGCACTTGGGTGGATTGATACTCCACCCAATCCCTGTAAGTCACCACCCATCAATAAACTCCTTGTAAACCATATGGAGTTGCCTGCTTCATTCTTTGGTCTTAGGATACCTTTCAGTTTGGTGAACATCATACTGTTAGTGTACACTTGCACAACTTGTAAAGTTGCTAAAGGAAATTATAGTAGAGGGAAAAGTTGTGCAGAAGTTATGAAAGGTTGGGCTGGAGAAGAGAAATAAGAAGAACTGGAGATGAGCTTAGGACAATAGCTAGTTTGGGGCCATATTATAAGATAATTTATATGCTTTAATGAGTGTAAACTTTGATTGGGAAATAATTAGATATTTTAAGTCAGAAGTAGAAGATTTATATTCTATACTATTATGTTGGTGGCAGCTAGGAGAATTAGCAGGCTAGTGTGGAGCAGTGACACTAATTGGAAGGCCACAACAATAATCAAGGTCAGAGATGGTGAGGGCAGGAACTGACACAATGACCCTGAGAATGGAAAAGAGAAAATAATCCCAGAGGTGTTTCAGAGATGAAGGTAACAAGGCTTGGCAACAGAATGGGTACGAAGCGCTAGGGGGATAGAAGAGTAAAAGGTAACTAAGAGATTTTTAGCTGGGAAGATTATATGGAGGGCAATAATATTAATTCAAAGATAATACAGTGTCATGATTTGCTTTAGGGAAAGGAGATATTTAGTGACAAACATTTTTAATTGAAGGACTCTAAAACTTTTCGTAGATGTTTGAACCAGAGTCTAGAGATTAGGAAAGAGTTTGAGGCTAGAGCCAAGAAAGTGATTCAAGCAGAATCATGCTATGAGTTTGTTAAGATAAATCCTTTTGTTAAGCCCCACATTAGGATTAGGGTTAAGTTAGGTTTGTTGCCATTAGAACAACTCTTAGGAGGCTTTCTGAAATGAGCACATATATTCCAAGTACTAGAAGGATAGGCTATTAATTTCCATCAATGGTATTTTATTCTTAGTCATTAAACCAAGTATATATTTGTAAGCAAGAAAATATTCATATGGTTCAGAGTGTTAGCTTTCAGTATATTTCCCACTTTAGTTTCAATTACTTATTTTCAGCCTTTTTTGAAAGGAATTTTTCAAACCGAATCTGCTTTCCTGGCCCAGAGTCCCGGCACAGATCACGGTCACGCATCTGACCTGCCCTTCTCTTACCTTCTCTGTATAAGTGTGCACAAAAAGAAGGCAAAAAATATTAGAACCAGACATTAAAGAAAGGTTTGGACTTATGTGCCTCCCATCAACTCAGTTTATAAGTTTATTTTCAAAGTGAGGCACACCTGGGGAGTTGAGTGAGGCACAGTATGGTTAAAACTAGGAAATCATGATGTCCATCTACACACAATTTATTGTGCATTACTCTGTGACTTGTGCATGTTAAAATGTCACTGTCAATTCAGTAGTGGATTCAGGATTAAACTTTTGTAGTCCTAACATGATTATTGGGCTATTATTATTTCACTAAAAAACTAATAGTAGTGTCTTTCAAATGTAATTTTTTGTACTTAAAAACCTTTCTTTATCAAACATCACAGATATTCTATTCTTTTAACTCTATAATAAAATTCACCTTTGGGCTGGTTCTTCAAATGTCAGAGAAAGATGGCTGCCACAGATAATTACACTACTGTGATTAATAAATGCTTTTCAAAATTGCAGTCACCAGGCTAGAAACCTCATCTCTTTTAATATCAAAGAATACCTTTACTGAAAGATTTTATTCTTTATCATTTTGTTGAAAAAAATCTAATGTCCCATTGCATTAGTAGGTGACAATAGGTTCATCAAAGATGTGTTTTAGTATAAGTTTCACAGCTTTAAAAAGAAAAATGATAGCTACAACAATCAAAAGCTTTCTCACTAATTGTGGATGAAAAGCGATAGTTGAGAAAGATGAATCACTCATCAGGTTAGGAGATCTCAACATTTCCTTTTTAGTAAATAGGTTGTGTTAATTTGCATTTAACATGATTTCGGTTTAAAGTAACTTGAAAGAATAAGAAAAATTTTGAACTTAACTATGTGCAACCTAAATGTGTCCTATAGTTACAGGGAGCTACCCCAGGTACTTGTTTTCAGTAAATTCATTTAACATCTTGTAGCCAGAAACACATTTTGAATGATGAAACCAACATCAGGCATCATGAAAAACACCTGTGGTCTCACTTCTCAATTAACAAGTTATTTTCTGCATGTTCAGTTCTACATCTTTTAAGAAGTAAGACCACAGGTGTTTTTGTGTTTACCACTGTTACTTATGGATCATACTACACGTCTCATAAATATATAGAATAAATGGAAAATGGTGTTAGTGAGAGATCAGATAAAATAATAAACTGCATCAAGGAGTTCCTAATAAAAGTAATAAAATTCCTGTGCTGACTTTACTCATAAGGAAAAAGGTTCAAGGGTCAAGAAATAAAATAATTTTCCCCCAGTTGTCACTCAAACATCAATTGCAGTATTCCAAATTTCAGATTTAGTGGTGGCTAGGAGACAGATTCAATTGAGACCTCTGCCTTTAAATTAAGTTACTTTGAATAATGGATCAACATGAGTATTTTTTAGATTCTAATTATCTTATTTCTATATGTCTTACATCTAACTTTTTTTTCCTCTCTAAAGTGTCTACTCCATACTTTATAGTAGTTATACTAGTTCTGATGTACTAATTTCAATCTTATTTTAAATAATATGTCCTTCCCTCTTTAGACTAGTAAACCTTAAGCACAGAGCCCAATTCCTTGAGTGTTTCAGGTGTGCACTAATTACTAAATAGAAACTTAGGGAATAATATTGAAAAGCCTCACAATATTCGCATACCATACAGAGTGTACCATGGGAAGCTTTGGCCCCTCAGAAGCCTCAGCCAAGCTCTGTCCTCCCTCCTTCTCAAGCTCTCAGCTTCGTTTTGCTTTTTAAACTTGTTTTAAGCTTTTGTCTGTTGGGGAAATCACTTCATTTCACAACTGTATCTCTGTTACTTAGCAATGACCCAAAATAGAAATATAATTTTATAAATGGAAGGGGTATTAGAAGGATCTGTGACCTCTATAAATCTTAAATCTTTTAAACTCCCTTAAATCCCTCCCACTTCCTAGATAAAGTGGGATGAAGAGAGGATTACATGACCTACCTAAATACAGAGATTTAATTAATGCAAAAATATGTCTCTAGGCCATGCCAACAGATTCCTAGCCCTACGCTTTTTCCACCATAACAACGTTGCTCTCTGTAAATGTGTTCATTGAATTATCTGAATAAAAATCAATGTATGTGTTTATACACATTTGTAGCTTCCTGGGCCTCACCACACAACTATAGAATTGAATTTTCTAGTGAGACAGCAATCTCTGCATTATTCAAAATATTTTACAATCATTGCAATAAAGATACAGAACAAGGAGAATGAAATCAAGTGTAGTCCTAAAAGATGTCAACTGTCAACAATGAAAGTGTGGAAGGGATACTTACTGGACCAATATCAGTAACGATGTTGTGTGATTTTGAGAACCCCTGCACAAGTGCCCTGCTCTGCCAATTTGGCAAACCTACGTAGGGAGCTGCCATGTCTTTCTTCCGTCAGAACTGCATGAATTTTTGGAAGGGTGAAAAACTTATTATTAATTTTATAAACACTATAATATTAGCTAACAGGGTTAACTATAATTAATTTTAATGAATGACAGATTTGTGACTTTCTTTATACAAGATTTTAAGAATTGAAATTCTTGACCAAGACTTTGTACCTTTATTTAGAACAGACTGCACTTGCAAAGAAAGGCAAGACAGGTAAGTTTATGACTAGCAGCTCAAATTCTGTTCTTTTGGATTTGCTTTCCTAGGAAGCCATTGGGGAATTTAAAACACTGAATGGGAATTCAGTGAAGACACTAAAAATTTACAATGGACAAAGAAGATGTGACCCATTACAGAGAACAAAGTGAAAAGTTTATGTAGCGGGGTCAGCGGATCTGGCTTCAATTGCAGCTTGGTGGTAACCTTCTGAAGCCTTCTTCCATTGAGTGACAGAAGAAGAAGCCAGAAGCAAATATTAGCCCAAGCCTTCAGGTCAGGAACCCTGAGAATTTCCCAAAGAAGCCCTGGGAGTGATTCAGAAAGAGCAACGTAATTCTCATAGGCATTTGTTGACTGGATTGTTTATGGCTAGTTTATTCTTCTTTAAAGGCATTAATAGAGATAAAGTGAGTGAAAATTGAGATTTTTTAGAGGATATTCATCAGAGAATGAAAAATATTGAAGTGAATTCACATAAGGGACTATCCAGCAGATGTAGTCAATACAACATAATTTATTAGATTCTTCTAGGTATTGTCTGTCTGGCTTGATGGCCTGTGCTGTGTGATTATTAAAAATTTTCTTCACAAACCTCTTAAGTGACTGCATTTCAGCAGCAGATGCTCTCCTAGGCAAATCAGATTCTTTCGATTTCTTTAGAGAAAACACTGATTTAATTTTCAAATTAGATTTTTTATTAACCTGACTACTTATATTAATATTTTAAAATAGATAACATTATTTTGGAATTACTTCGAGTGACATAATCCACATTTTTCCACATTTATAACAGAGAGAGTTAAAAGTAAAATAAAACTAGAATAAGATATTGAATTTTCCAGGAGAGTCGAATGCCTTGGCTATTTTTCTTCCCTTCTGTGCTCATATATCTTATTTGCTGTCTATATGCTCAAAGTATCTGGAAGCCAGAGTGTACTTAGTTATACCATACACACTGGAAACGACTTTACTAGCAACTAATATGAATGAATAATGATCAGTAACAACAACTAACAGTTTTTGGAAAAGTACTATACATGAGGTGTTCTGCTAAGCATTTTCTAGGAAGTAACTTAACCATATATGACAATCCTAAGATATAGATATAAATATCATACACCAATTGTGCAGATGGAGAAATTTAAATTTAAAAGGTGAAGTGACTTGTTCAAAATTACAGGCACGACACGTAGCAGAGCTGTTTTATGAATCTATGTCAACTTCACTCCTGAGCATATCCTCTATATACTCTTTTCTCTTGTTATATGTATGTAAAATAATGTAGTAATTGCTAGTTTCTGCACTACAGAATTTTTAAAATAACTATTTATTTGGACATGAAAATAATTTTGGCATTTTCTTTTTAATATCAGATTACTTTTTATATCATTTGCTAATACTTGCAAGTGGAAAAGCAAACACAAGTTCAAGATGAGGAAAGACATCCTTATCATTCCTTCATTGCCAACAAAACCAATAGAAACCTGGTCTTTGCCTTCTAATGTCTGGGTTATAGATTCAGGTGATGATTGATCAGTGGTTTGAAGCATACACATGGCATGCCTATAATATGACAGATATTTTTATATCTGCTTACAGAATCGATCTGTGGTCATACATTTTTATATTTTATATGTTCATATATAAATGCTTTGATTATGCTATTTATCTTTAACACCTTTAATTTAATTTACACAGAGTTCTTTTTATCCTAGTTCAGCTAAGACACAGAATGCATGTCTATCCTGATTACAGACATGCTGAGTATTCTGATTTCTTTAGCTTCAAAACTGTGCAGGGACTTCTGAAATAGTTCAAAGTTCATGATTTTCAGAACTGCCTATTTATATGGAAGACTTGAGGAAGAAAAATTGAATCTCTGTTAATATCTGAATGGCTTTATTTTATTCCCATAAGTCTATGGAACCTCCACAGGGAAACTGCCTCCATCTTGTCAATTACAGTCATTGTTGGATTTTAAATTTATTGCATTTAGATAACTCATAATTTCAATACAAACATTCTGACAAATTCCTGATTAGCAATTTCTATTGCTGTGTTCATTATTCCTACATTAGATTAATGTCACAACCTAACACACTTATTAGTAATTTGGTAGTTTCACAGGTATGTTATTACAACCTACAAAATGGGCTTAAGCTATAAGATCTTTTTTTCTCTCACCACTGATAAATGTTCATTGATTTTCTTCATCATCTTTTGTGTATGTTTAAATTTACAAAAAACGTGAATCCCATCAATATCTCTGACCACGTGCTGATGTTTACATATGTTCCATGGTAATAACGTTTCTAGGGGATGATTGTTTAATTCTTTCCTGTTGGAGGATAATGAGTTTAAACATCATTTGGAAGCTCAATGATCTCCTTATCTGGAGACTGATTCAGAGCCTGCTGAAGATCTCAGTTCATTTTGGTATCATGCCAGAAACATTTTGAGAGTGGCTAATGCAGCACAGAATTCAGGAATTAAATGGAAAATATGTCTAGCTCTTGTGTCTTTAAATTTAAAGGTTAAGGAACAGATTTTACTTTTTTTAATCCCTAACCTAAGCTTTAAAGAACTAACTGAAAATGAAAAAAGAGAATTTATCCTCTGGATTAGTGCACTGATCCAGAATCAATTATAATGAATGTCTCTGAGCAGTTTAGGGAAGGAAACGCATCATATGCCTCATCCCTGCTCACCAACCCGGAGCACAGAGTCAGGCCCATAGTGGGAAATAATTATATGTTCATGGAATTAATCAATTAATATATTAAATTGGTTACAATTTATGGCTTTGTTTAAGATTAGAATTATTTTATAATGTATAAGCCACTTCTTAAATAAAAATATGATGAGCCTAAAGAGGTGAATAATACTAGAATTAGAAAACTGAAGAATTGGTTGAGTCTGCTCCTGCCTAACACAGTACTGACCACATAGTAGACATAAAATAAATATGTAATGTATGAGTATGTTAAGTCAGCAAAGCAATCATAACATCGATGTTAAAAAATATTTATTTTAAGATATCATCTTTATTTGTGACCAAACCTCTTACTGTGTAAATGATTGTCTTCTCAATAAATACCTACGGTTTCACTCCGGAATCCTGAAATGTGTTCATTTACTATATATGACTAATAGCTCCCTTTCCGCCTTTCAGTTATCACTAAATCAGTGGTATATTTTGAAATATTAGCTATATAATTATTTATAATTTGGTTTTATTCTTTAAAATGCAATGCCATTTTAGACTTCAGATTTTTTACTTAATTTTTAATTTAATTTTTTAAAATATTTTTTAAAGACAAACAATAATTGTATATATTTATGGGGTACAACATATGTTTTGATATTTGTTTACAACAGGGAATGATTGAATCAAGCTAATTAACAAATTCATCATCTCACATAATTTCTTCATAATAAAAACATTTGAAATTTACTCTTTAAGCATTTTTAAAATATAAAATGCATTATGATTTATTTTAGTCAATGTTCTGTTCAAGAAATCACTAAATCTTATTTCCCTATCTCACTGAAACTTTATTTGTGCCCACTGGTCAACATTCTTTTCCCCACCCATCCCCCTCCCCTGGCCTCTGGTACCTATTATTCCACTTTCTACTTCCACGAGTTCAACTTTTTTAGCTTCACATACAAGTGAGATTACATGGTATTTGTTCTTCTGTGTCTGGCTCAGAGTCTTCTTGAAATACATAAATGAAGATTGTGATTCCTTTTTTGGAAGAGTAGAATAAGAGAAAATTCCTTACTAGATATTATTACTTTGATCTACTCATTAATTTAAAAGAAAAGAATGCATATTAGTCCAAATCTTAAAGCTTACCACCATTTTTTTGACATTTAATTTTTTTCTCAAAATGAAAATGATTGCATTTATTATAGGATCCATAGAAAATAAGGAAAAATATAAAGAGGAAATTAAGTTCATATGATATTTCTGAGTCAAATCAAAGTTTTTGTGTTTCTCTAAGATAATTCAAATGTATTTTTCCTGCTTTTGGAGAATTGTAGAGGTTTTAAAAATCCTGCCTTATTAAGAGTTTACAGAAATAAATGCCTACTTATTTTTTCATTCAGCAGAAGTAATTATGACCAGACACTCTTTAGAAAAGGGGATGAATAAAATAATATGTAACTAATGTTATCAGAAAGAATATATCTATCTATATGGTGTGACTTTTATACCAGAGTTAATTTCAGGCAACTCTTACGAACTCATGTTAGAATAAGAAGAGAATGACCCACATTTGCTGTGTTAAAATTTGTAGGTAATAAAAAGTTCTTAAAAATCTCCTGTAAATTATTTTGATACTTAAAATCATTAATTTCAAAAGCCAAGGAAATCTTTATACCCACCAGTGTGGCTATTATCAAACAAAAAACAAAAAAAACCCCAGAAAATAAAAAGTGTTGGCAGGAATGTAGAGAAATTGGAAACCTTGTGCATTGCTGAATAGTACGTGAAATGGTGAAGCCATTGTGAAAGACAGCATGGTAATTCCTCAAAAAATTAAACATACAATTACCATAAAATTGAGCAATTCCACTTTTAAATATATGACCGAAAGAACTGAAGGCAGAGACTTGAATAGATATTTATACACCAATGTTCATAGCAGCATCTTTCACAATAGCCAGAAGGTGGGAAAAAAAGTCAAATGTCCATTGACAGAAGAATGGATTTTTAAAATGTGATAGACATTAATAGAAAATTATTCATTCTTAAAAAGGGATAAAATTCTGATACATTTTACAACACTGGTGACCCTTAAAAATTGAAGTGAAATAATTCAGATACAAAATGACAAATGTTGTATGATTCCGCTGATGTAAAGGACCTAGAATAGTCAAATTTACAGAGACAGAAAGTAGAATAGTGGTTACTAGGAACTGGAGAAATGTTGACTCGGTGGTTATTGCATTATGGATACCAAGTTTCAGTTTGGAGTGATGCAAAATTTCTGGAGGTCGACAGTGCTGATGATTGTACAACAATGTGAATGAACTTGACGCCACTGAATTGTACACTCAATAATTAGATGGTAAATTTTGTGTTATAGATATTTCATAAGAATAAAAAAAATTGAAGCCTCAAAAGCAAAGAAAAAATAGCATTCCTACCTGATAAAATGAATGTGGTAAGTATTCTTCCTACTGTTATATTAACTAGGCCACAAAAAACACAAAAAGGACAAGAAACTTTACCTAAAAGAGATACTAAAGTGTCTGAGCTTGTTTCCTCTTCACTGGGATGAAAAAAGAGCACTTAGAATCTTTGAGGTTATTTATGTTAAAAACATCTTGTAAATTCTAATACCTTTCATAAAATCTACTGCTCATATTGTTGTTATTTCAGGACATGTTGTCAGCATGCCACAAATAAGTTCAAAGCCCTTAAATTTTGATCTAATTTTCAACATTAAAAAGCAATTTCAAAACCAAAAGTTTTTGACATTTCTCAGCTTTTTTTACTTTAATCCTATTTATCAATAGGGAATATTGGTACAAAAGGGAGCTTCATATTCTATTAATATATAACAGTTTCAAATGTGTTTAGAACATACAAAAACCATTGATCTGTCTTCTCTCTTGTGGCAAACACATAAGCTTGCAAGAGTGTTCCCTGTTACACAAGAATTTGCGGAATGATACAAAAGATAGATAGGAGATATGTAACACTTTTTTTCAATAACTAAAATATATTAAAAATCAAGTTTGATAGTAGGAGTAAAATGACAATGAGCTAATAAAAATCCCTCTTCTTAATACCATCTCTGGGCATCAGGCAGGGCACGTTTTATGAAAAGAACAAGATATAAGAATAGCTATATACCTAATAGCTTGTATAGCTAGAGAATTTACTACCTAATGAAGACCTTTGTGATATGTGTTCTGATAGGAAATAGCTACATGAGCTAAATCAAATGTTGTTTTATTATAATATTTCAAATTTTAAAAAATGTGGTAAATCAAATTAAACCCTGACACAAACAGAAGAAAATTTGACTAATAGTAGATGCTGAAATTGAGTAAAGAGACAGGCTAAATGGATGCTCATGTGGAGAAAAGACAGTTGCACAGACACTTTGAAGCAACAGGTGGGCAATATCCAAGATTAGCAAATACTTAAACAAATTTCTTGGGTTATATATCGTTCTCTACCTTACATAAGTATGCAAGTTAGGGCACGCATCAAAGAATGCTCAACTTTCTCAGATTTTCCAAATCCAAAAAAGTACCTTGGGGATTAACTTGTAGATTTCTTTTGGAAGTTAGGCATGAAAAAAAAAATGGTGATGAATGCTTAATTCAATCTTGATTCACTTTAGAACAGCTCATTAATTACCAAATAGAATGAATGTTTTCTGATCAATTTGTGGCTGGGAACGAGTGTTCATGTTGAATGATTTAACAGAACATTAATGTAGTATTTACAATCCAGTTTACTTTACCCCACAATTGAAATACTATAGAAATAACGTCAGGGTAATAATACTGTTTAAAAATATTAGGGGCTTTACCTTTCCTAATCATTAGCCAGATATCTACATCCATAAAGCAGGACATACTCAAGAGTTCAAAAACATTTTCTCTTTGGAAGAGGATTAACCAAAAGAATAGGATGTTTAAAATAGGATGTTTAATAAAATCAAAAGCAATAAAATATGGGATATTGTATCTAGGAGTAAAGGTCAAACACACTGAGCTAAGTTGTTCTACATAGACCTTACCCCAAAGGATCACCCAAGAAGATAAGCATTAGAATCTTTCAGAACTATGCTCCAACCTAAGTGATTCTTGAATCTATATAACTGAGGCAAGGCAGGAAATTAGGGGAGGCAGGGAAGGTAGTGGGAAAGGGGTGCTGAGAAGCAGCTACATCAAACTCTCCAGTTGTGCACTAAGAGGTAAATGCTTTAGTGAGCAGTCTGGCTAAAAGAGATAGTGGACTCCATTGCAATTTTCTTAGAAACTCCAAGGAAGTGATCTATCATTCTTCATTCATTTCTGGGTGCAGAGGTCAAGCACTGCTGAAGATGTTGATAAGTCATGACGTAGAATTGGCTTAAATGAGACACTGAAGGCCAGAAAAGGTCAGCTCCATTTCCACCATTTTACACATTTACTTGGAGGCCTCAGGTTTCTTAACTTTCTCTTTAAAAATTCATCTTTCTTACCAGTAACTTTCAAATAATGATGTGGTGGGTTACTTGAATGGGTAAAATTGGGAGAGTGCATTCTATTCCTAGCTGCATTTATTAAGTTCAAACAAGTTTACAAAGCGTTGCCAAAATATCTATAGTTTCCTTATTTGTTTCTGTTGGGAACATTAGTCTTTTTTTCTCTCTTAAATTGAGAGACTAAATTTATGACACAATCAGCCAATTTACTAAAACACTATTTTCTGTGTAAATGAATAATCCACTTCTATGTACTGACAAGTCACATAAACTCCCTGTGACTTAGGTCCTTATACAAAATTTGGAGAAAATGATGCATTTTATGTATTTCTCAGAGGTATTCAAGATAGAAGTGAAAAAGTGTCTTTAGAGCCCTTGGAATTCCCCGAGAGAGACACAATATAAACTCAAATTACCACTCCATTATGATTTATCTTTGCTTTATATATACAGTTTACTGTTAGGAGCCTTTTCCTTGTAGAAACCTTTTATATTACCAAAGTGCATTAGCCATGATGTTTATTTCTACTTGCTTGTAAAGAGTCTAAGGCTACAAAGCATAGAATTCTGAAGCGCATTAGGAGCAACTATTATCTTCAGGGACTACTTTGTCCTTTCTTAACTGACTTCTGTACAGCAGGCAGCTCAGAAAATGTGACCAAGAACTCCCAAGGGGCAAGTGAAATGCAGCACAGGGTAACAGAAAAGCTAATTAGCAATACCATGAGGGCCATGGTCCAGTCAGCATTGTAAAAATAAATGGGCAGATGGCAGGCTCTCTTAGCCCTGGCCTCAACTGAGAGGAGCCAAGGTCCCTATGGCTCCCTTTCTCTTTGTCAGCCTTCCAGAAGATACCATACTTCTAGTCATGTGGGCTCCACAACCAAGAGTCATGCTTACTGATCTCTCACTTTCAGGGCCCAGAACAAAGTCTTGCCCATCTTTTCTGGTGCAAAGATGTAGCACCCGGGTTCTGCCTTCTCAAGTCTGAGTGCTGCCATCAGACAGGAAGCTCTGTTATCTCACCTTTCCTAGAGTATTTCCACTGCCACCTGGCTGATTTTCCTGAATCTTGACTCTTCTGCCTCAAATTCATCCAGTAAATTTGTGTCTGAGGGGCCAGCCCGGTGGCGCACTGCTACAGTGCACCACTTGGGAGCGTGGTGGCGCTCCCACCGAGGGTTCGGATCCCACATACAGACCGGTTCCCGCTCACTGGCTGAGCGAGGTGTGGGCGCGACACTGAAGGTTGCAATCCGTTGCCGGACATGAAAAAAAGACAAAAAGGAAAAAAAAAAAACATTTGTGTCTGAGATGCAATCTCCCTACCTAAATCTCAGGACCCCCTAAGATTTAAGTTAAGGCATTGTAATGCAGCGGTTAAAAAAAGGACTGAGGTGAAGGCCAAAAGATCTGACTTCAGATCTTTGACTGTTCTTTACCAGCTGTGGAATTCTTCAGAAAAGTGTTTCTCCAAGTCTAAGCCCTCTCATCTCTAAAGTGAGAGAAATGATTCTTCCCTCTCAGGAGTGTTGTTAGGCATAAAAGAGAAAATGTAGGCGAGTACTGAGCACAGCTCCCATCACTTGTTCTGTAGCAAGTGAGAGGTGCTGCAGTTATGTAATTTGGCTTCTCTCTAGCCATGAAAATCAAATCTTCCATCCTTGCACAAAACAACAACAACAATAATAATAGCTAACATTCGTTGAATGCTTTCTAGGTTCTAAGTCCTAGTGTAAGTTCTTTACATGTGTTAACCCATTAATTCCCCCAAAACCCTATAAAATGGATATAATAGCTTATTTCCATTTTACTGACCATGGAAGTGTGGTACAGAATGATTACATAACGCCTCAGGTCACACCAGTAAGTGGCGGGGCCAGGACTCGAATCCACGTAAATCCGGTTCCTGACACTGTGTTTGTAGCCACTATGCTACACTGGTTCCCTAGTCCAATCTCCTTGTCATTCTCTCCCTTCTTTCTGTGGGCTGCTGTTTCTCTTTCTAGAAATTTCCTCCCTTTCAATCTATGGCTTTATATATCTTACACATTTTTTAGGCCCCAGTTCATGTTATCCCTTTTCCACAAAATTCTTCTACAGTATTCCACTCCTCATTAATTAATTTTTTTTCTGAACTCCTATAATCTTGTGTGACATAGTGTGGTATTTAATTACCCATCGCATCATACTGTGTGTGTGTGTGTGTGTGTGCATTCTCATGCATGGTATTTTCTTTTCCCTAATGCTCTTCCAGTTCCTTCAATGCTAGCACTTTTTTTATCACTCCCATACAGAACACACAAATGAGTTCAGTTCAATAAGCTCTCAATGAATAAGTGATCATTACATATACTGATCATATACATAGTATCACCTTGCCTGTATAATGTTTTATTATAAATTTTATATATGCTATTTTATTTGAATTTGCATTTAATTTTTCATGTACAAATTACCCAGTTAGGTTTTGATGGGGTCTTAGCTTAACCTCTGTGCTAACAGGCTTGAATGGAAAGCAGGCTGAGTATCTCTCCAGAATCCCTTTACTAACCCAAACTCAGACAAGTCCTGAGTCTTCCTCAGGAGAATGAGGAGCTGTGACAGCTAAAAACAATTCCTCCAAATGTCAGAGACTTCTAAGCTTGATTTATAGAATACTTAGTAATGTCCATTTTTACTTAAGACATTTTAAGAACTCACAATTTCCTAAGGAGACAATTTCCTTGAGAGTCATACATAAGTAGAGCTCTTACTATCAAGCAATTTCCTCTGACATTTCCTTTAAAATTTCCCATCTTTTCTCCTTCATCAGATGACTCCTCATTGCAGCTTTTGGTGTTGTGCTGAGCACGTCCTTCACCCGGCATAACCGGGTCTTTTCTTCTTGTTTAGCTCTTAATCGTGATGATGACCTGCCTATGAAAGCTGGCAATAATTATTATTTCTCACTAATATCCATCCCCTAAAATCAAACTGATTTAGTGTTTAGATCATTTTGGCAGGCTTTCTGGTTTTCAGATAAATTGTACTAAATATAAATTCATGTTTACCAGGAGACTTCTCACGATATGGAAGATAATTTGATTATCTCTTAAATTAGAACAAAGCAGATTTAGATATTAGACTTCTTATAAAATCCAATTCTCTATAAAAATGCCGCATAAAGTCAATCTTTATTTTAAGTTCCCTGAAATCAAAGATCTTCACAGATATGTGAGCTTGCCTTTATCCTTTGTAAGGAGGGCAGACACGATTACAAAGGAGGGGCAACTTATGAAATGTGCTCCCATGCTTCTATATAAAAAATAGAAATGAGTCAGATTAAAATAGCTGATGTAACAGTTCTTCAAAACTATAGGCTATATCCCAGTTTTGTACTTGGGCTAATAAAAGAATTTTATAAATCTTCAGTTCCTAAAATACGGAAAGCTTGACATAACAAGATTGCTTATTTTTTTGTTTCTTCAGTAATAAAACACCCTATTTCCTCAGGGAAGAGATGGACATTTATGAATGCCACTCAGTGGGCTATGCATTATTAACAGGCATTATCTAATTTAACCTCAGATATTTTGGAGAGGTTTTAAGCCTACTCCATGCATTGGTGAAATAAGGGACCTAGACATCTCCTAGTGGTGTCATTGGAAGCACCATTGCTAACATTGGTTCTTTTAAAAGAGCCCTCAAAAGACACATGCATTTTAACCGTGACAAAATATCAGTGCTGCTGAGGTATTGTAGGTGTTGAACTGGGTTGAGGGATCAGAGAAAGGGACCTAACTGTTGCCTCATTATTCTATTCTACCTGCTCTGTAGGTGATGATCTTCTCCACTCTGGGATAGAAATCTCGAGTTTCTTAGTTTTTCCTATCACTCTGGAGAAATAAGTGCATATCAGAGTTAAAACAAAAAGAAAAAATCAAGTTCTCTGTTATTAAAAATGTTTAATGTACTCTTCAAAAAATTCCCCCTCTCCCCAGCTTGGGCCAGTCAAGTCTAGCAATCCTGTATTTGGAGATGTTTCTTCTCTCATTCATTTCACCTCCCTTCTTCTTCATGATGATATTTCTGACCCTCAAAAGTCAGAACCACAGGACAGAGAAGATTCATGAAGATGAGCTGCGATGTACATGGCTGGTATGTTGTAAGTTGCACCACAGCCTTCTCTGTGGCAGATGTCCAGTCTCTTGTTCTTTCTTGGAGTGTGTCTGTGGTTTTTTTAAGGGACACTTCCTCTGGGTCAACTTCAGTATTGCAATTCCCTTGCCATAGTCAATGCCTCATCCAGAAAGCTGCTTTCTTTCACTTGTTCAAGAACTCTCCAGCGGTATGTGCCTTCAGGATGACGAAGGGACAGCTGTCTGCTTCCTAACATAATTTACTCATATGGCCCCCAGGATAAAGAGCCCCTCAGACACCTGTGTGTCAGGATGCCGATCCTCTCTCTTCATTCTGTGGCCAGGAAAACCACTCCAGTAGCCATTTGCATTTTGATTTCTCTTGGTAAGAATCAAACACTAATCTCTGTAACCCCCAAGCTTTTGTGGAAATATATTAAATTCTCCAAGAGCTTCTCTTGAAACGTCTTTCTTGTTTAAGGTGAGGAAGAAGTCTACACACCATTTTTCCAAGAATGGCCAAAGGGAATAATGATTTTTCTCCAAATAAATCCTCATTGTGAATTTCTTTATCTGCCCAAATACATTTTTTTTTTGTCTTTGTGGGCTAATGCCATTGGAACTGATTTCATAATCTCTCAGGATATAGGGTAGCCAGTATGGCATGGTAGTTAAGAACACATGTTCTGGAGACTCCACCACCAATCTGCTAAATAACCATGAGGAAGTTATTTAAACTCTCTATGCCTGATATCCTATTCTGTGAATGGGGCAATAATAGGTACTAATATTCAACCTCATCAAATATTATGAGGGGCTCACAAACACAAAGGTCTTAGCACAGTGCCTGACATGTAATAAACACTCAACAAGTGTTATCTATTACTTACATAAAACTCTAACACCTACAGAAATGTTTCCTGTCCCAGAGGCCTCAGTCTACCTAGAAAGAGAGGATCACATTTTAACATTCTGTTACATTAGGTTACTTGGATACTGCACATTTACTATCATTCCTTTCTGGCTTCCCAAATATTCAGTGGCACTCTATGATTTACAGAAATGTAAATGAATGGAATTTACTAAAATTTAGCATTAATTTTAATTTTGGACTTAATGGTAATCGTAACAAAGGAAATATGATATGTAGTTCTTATCTAATAAAAAGATAATAACACTTTACTGAATTACTTAAAATTTGCTTTTTATACTTTTAAAGTATCAAATATGTAAGGAGAATCTTTTTCTATAATGATCCATGTATAGTGGAGGGAGCACTAAAGGTAAAAAAATAGCCTTCGAATGGTCTTTTTGATACTGATATCTTATATCTAGGGATTAATATTCAAGTATTAATCAAATCAAGGGCTCTCAAACTTCAGCAGGTATAAGAAACACCTGAGAATTGATTAAATGTAGGCTTTAGCACCTGTCCCTGGAAGTAACAGGGCTGCAGAGGAACCAGGAATCTGCTGTGGAGCAATCATCACAATGAGTCTGCAGCAAGGAGGCTCAGATCACACTTTCGAAAACTCAAATTCTCTCATCTTGGCACAAGCACTTAACAACCACAAGCACGACACAGTTATGCAGATCATTTCAGTGAGTCAGGGTCTCTTTTGAAGACCCACTTCTCAGTCCCATAGGGTCTTCTGTCATAGTCACAATAAAATGGATATTTACTTTTTAATGACTTATCAAATGCAAAGACAGTGATTTAGTTATGTAGAGGAGTAGAAAATACAAAGAAATGAGAACATATGTTAAAATCATTACAAAGTGTTAATATCCATAAGAAAAATATGAACAAATTATATGAAAAAGGGGAAAAAGAGAAATTAACATATTCCACACAGAACAAAATGAATGGCCAATAAACATATGAAGATGTTTAACTTCATTATTAACAAAATTACTGCAGACTGAACTAATGAGGCATCACTTTTTAATCCATCAGATTGAGAAAGAAAAAAATGTATTTGTTAACATTTTCATAATCATAAAAGAATGGGCAAAAGGACATTCTCGTATACTTTTTTTTTCAAATATTTTTATTTATTTTAAATCGATAGCTAAAATTATATGTATTTATCATGTACAACATGAAGTTTTGAAGTATATATACATTGTAGAATGTTTAACCATAGCTTTTATTGGAGAGAAAATTGCTATGCTTTCTTAAGGGAGATCTAGCAATATGTATAATATTTTATGTGTGCTAAATTTTGACAGCTTAATAGTTACACATCTAGGACTTTAACCTGAGGAAATAGTTGTCTAAAGTGCAAGGATGTTAATTTAACAATGTTCATCAAATTGTTTTTATACTAGGAAAAATACCAAAATAATTTAAATGCCCAAATAGAAACTGGTTAAAATTATAATATTCATTAAAATAAAATAGAATATTATGCTGCATAATTACAATGTTTACAAAAATACTCACAAAAATATGTAGGTGCCGAACAAGTTATAAAAGATTATTCATAGTATGACCCATTTTTCTAAAAAGAATCCTGAGATTTTTACATCAAATAAAGTAAAAACGGGTTTTAGAAGATTTTTTCTTTTATCTTTATACTTTTTTTATTGCCTGAATTGATCATCAGAAAGTACAATTATATATTTATTTTGAAAATTTAAAACTGCATTAATTATATTTAAAACAGATTTATATGTGATTTGTGTGAACATCAAAATATTTTATTCAGTAGCATGACATCATGGCCTTCCCATGCAATCAAAAAGAACTGCAGGTATATGTTAGATGGATTTATAATTTTCTTCTCTTAACTGTTTCCTTAGAGAACCAGCTGTTGTGGACACATCTGGGATTTATATAAAAATCAAAATCGGGTGCAAAGACATATTCTGACCTGTACTTGCAAAAGTACTACATAACTTTCCCAAGAAGGAAACATTCTGATCATTGAGGCACTTTAAGCATATTTTTTTCACTGCCTCAGAGATTTTCACTTAAAATAACTCTACCTTGAACAATACAATAACTTTAAAAAATACTGTTTTGGGATTTGTGCTCTTCCAATGTTGTAAGAAGAAAAATAGTCAAAAAACAAACCAAAAACAAAAAGCCACCACTCTCAATTCTTTTTACCTCCACAGTTTCTTAAGAGCTAATTTCTGAACTTTTAGAAAATTCCTGAAAATCAATATCAATATTTACTTATTTCTTCTAGTGTTTTCCCAAAATGAATTATGTTTTGAAATAAACATTTATCTTGACACAATCTGTATTTGAGCCAGAGAATGTTTTGTCATTGGTTAACTTAAAAGCTGTTTTATTTTCCAGAAATAATCAGGTACAGTTGGGAATCACGGTCATTATCATTATCGAAGCTTCTTGCCCTTGTAGGCTGCTTTACAATTTACAAAACACTTTCTCACATACTGCATTATTTTATTTTTATTTTCTGGCATCTCTGAGGTAGGTAGAGCGAGTATCATTTCCCTATGAGAAATCTGGGTTACAAAAGCTAAAGTTGTTTTTGTGAGATCTGTTTATCATGTTGATATCTCAGTATACTAACAGTGCTTCAATAGCCTGCAGGTCTTCATGTGGGATTGCATAGTATGTAATTTACAGAAGAGAAATATCTTAGTTTCAGAAAAGCTTTATAAGTAAAGAATCCCTGGCCTCTGAACCTGTCGAAGGATGTGAATATTTGGGTCTTTGTGTGTTCCAAAAAACATAAGGCCACCAAAAGAAAACCAAACAATGTAAAAATCTGCAGAAAGCAGAAGTAAAATTCTAATGAGATCTAAAATTCTGATCATTCTTTCCTAATGACTAGTGATATTCTCCTGATGGATATTATGGTTTCTCGACATGAATAAGTTCCAAAACTTATTATTTGTAGGACAGTAGACATTATTAATAAAGTAGAAATGCAACAGACTGTGCAGGAATTACTTTGTGTATTGACTGAAGATAGGTTTAAACTCAATCTGGGTTTAGCTCTGCTTCAAGACTGTCTAATTCCGTATTTCCCAAAATACATACCATGGCCATGTTTACTCAGCCATCGGTAGATTTGAGGTTAAATATATTTGGAAGACCTACTATATGGCACTGTGCTCTTTGACATTTATAAGGAAAGTCAGCATATTATAGGCTAATGTACTTAAAGTTTTAAAAAATATGGATTACCTAGAGTTTCTCGATATACTCCCATTCATTTTCTTAAAGAATACCTATTTACTTTTCACAGAACTGGAATACCAATATGTTAGTTGAGTCAGTTTGTGCCCAGAAACACAAACCACCTTTGAAATAATTGAAGAAAAATATCTGCTAGGATATACATTTTTTCTATCATAAATGTTATATGTTATTCATTTTGAATTATTTTAGATGATTGGAGTTTCAACGTAGTGCTCTAAACTTGGCAGTTAGTTGCAGTCACTTGGGAGCAAAGGAGGCATACACAGACTGGGTGTGTAATTTACTCACTCTGTCCTGAAACAAACACACAGCAGAGGAATAGATTGGGGGAAAAGAAGTATCACTCATTACATTGGAAATAATAAAAACTTACTTTTTAAGCATTCAAAAATGGTTTACTCAATTTTTAAGTGCTATTTTTTAAATTTAAAAAAACCTAAAATCCATGGCCAGACTTCTTTCCTCTTTAATGAATGTTTATAAATGTTCAATATTATCCAGCATTGGTTGACTAAGACTGTTACAATATTTTTTTAATACAATTGAAAAAGTAGACATTTATGTCTTGTAGCTCAAAGAAATTGGTTTTTTTGAGCTACAAGATTAAGAATAACAAAAGCAAGAAGTTTAAAAATCAATTCAGGCATAACTTATTTTTATAATTTCTATTTCAGACAAGTCAATTAACCACACATGTAATACACATATATGTATATATACACACACACACACATATATATGCATATATATTACATATATATTCATATCAGTATCTATATCTTGATATGATACAGTGGAGTATATTTACAAAAATCACTTCAGGGAATGGACTGTTTCTATTTACAATAATTTTACTGATAAACCCTTAAGTTCTAAAAATCTTTTAGCTCTTCTTCTTGGTGCTACTCAGAGATGTGACAGCCAGCTCATCACCAGGACCAAGACTGCTGTCAGAAAAAAGCCAAGAAGTTCCCTGACATCTGTCATATTGACACACCAAAATTAAGTACAACTGGAAAGAACTAAGAAACGTTGTCTCTGAAGTTCTCTCCTTGAAGAAAGTGAAGGTCAATGTTGGTGCCAAGCATTGGTCATGGGAACAATAAAAAGCATAACACTGTCAGCCCACCCTGGGATTCCCTGCACGGGCAGACAAAAAGAGGAAGGACTATTAAATGAGAGCAAATCTTTCTGAACTGAGACTACTCCCAACATTTTCCTCAAGGTCCATGAAATCCGTTTCTTCGGGTATACACCACACAGTAGGATTGCTGGACCGTATGGCAGTTCCGTCTGTAGTTGTTTGAGGAACTTCCGTACTGTTTCCCACGATGGCTGTACTAATTTACGGTCCCACCACAGTGTAGGAGGGCTGGCTCCCCTTTCTCCACATCCTCACCAGCATTTGTTATGCTTTGCCTTTTTGATCATAGCCAGTCTAAATGGGGAAAGATGATACCTCAATGTGGTTTTGATTTACATTTCCCTGATAATTAGTGGTATTGAGCATTTTTTCATGTGTCTGTTGGCCATTTTTATATCTTCCTTGTTATCAAGGACTGGAAAAAGCAACCTATTAGAATCACCAACCAGATCCATTTGTGTATTTATTCCTAAATAAATCACAAATCTCTATTGGCCTTCACCTACAACCCTTCGATTGTCTCCACGTTCACCTACAGATTGTGTTTTAAAATTATAATCACCTGCTTTTGAGGAAGGGTGATAGAGCTTTACTATTTTGTCTTCATCTACATTTTGACAAATTACTTATTCTCACTAATCCTCAGTTTTCTCTTCTGTGAATGAATGATAATTATGATTTCAGATTTTATAGAGTTGGTATGTGAATAAAGGTTACTTATGTGAAGCACTTAACACAATTAGTGGTTTAGAACAGGGACTTCACAGTAACCAATGTTATTATGTATCTGGTATTCAAGTCCCCCCGCCCTTGCCCGGGCAGCGCCGGAGGCAAACATCCTTCATTCCCGCTCTTTGGTGTCTGCTTTCACTCATGGATGGTCAGTATGCTTCCTCCTAAACTTTTCTCCCAACAGGTTCTTCCCTTGCATCCCCATCATGTATAGGAGGGACTTAATTTACAGCTGGTCTGGGAAACTCTGTCTTTATTTCTGGGGATGCCTGGATGTCTGACTTTGACTCTTTTTCAAGATAAGAATGGTGGAATTTTGATGTGCTTTTTAAAATCTAAAAATCCTTAGATATCCCCAGGACCAGTCTGTTTTCTGATGCCCTGCACCCAGCATAACCTGTTAGACACCCTGGCTTGTCTAGTCACCAGAGGGGCATAGCATATACTGCTGGTACTTCTACCTCAAGTTAACCAAAGCCAAGGTTTATTGCACAGTTCTTGGTGGTTCAATCTGGAGGCAAAGTCCAGGCATATTTGAATAAGAACCTGAAGGGGAGTTTGCACTTGGCTGAGTCTCAGTCCCCCAGTTCTTTCCTGTGCTCTCTTTCTCTTGACACACCCTACCTTTTGTGTTAAAATGAAAGTCTTACATGAATGTAATCTGTGGAGTTGGATGAATCCTTACAAATATCCAAAATTGCCAGACTACACAGATACAATTTCCACTCCACCAATTAGTACCTGTGTGACCTTTAGCAACTTATTCAACCTCTCTGTGTCTCAGTTTCCTCACCTGTAAAATGGTAATAATATCTGTCTTATGGGCTGTTATAATAATTTAATTAGAAAATATATGAGAAGCATTTAATGCTGGAATAGTATGAGTACTAAATAAACATTAATTATCATTATTATCATAATTATTTTTAATTTTTGTATCTTGTTCCTAAAGAATAAATTTACCTCTTAAGGGCAGATAAAATGTTTTAGTCATCTTAGTATCCTCAGTTTCTACCACAGTGCTTAGCACAAAACAAATCCTTTATTACACTACTTACATTGAATTGAATAGAGACATGAACAATTTCAGGATATTGATTTATAATACATTATCAATGTATCTGTAATGGATTTGAGCATTAGGTGCTTTTGACACATGAACAGTAATTTGCTTGCCTTATAATATATTGTCCTGAGTGCTCCATAGTATTTAGCGTGTAGCTGACATGCATGTATTCATTTTAATTGCTTATCCTCTTGCTCCCTACCCTAACTCACAACTGAGTTGTTCAGAATAACCACTACACACCGAAACTGAACTGAGTCCAGGGGGCTCAGAATTGAATAAGACATTACTAATGTCTTTTAGGAATTCACATTCTCCTGAGCATACAGACAATCACATCCACCTTTTAAGTACACTGTGAGGGGTGATGTGAACACAGTATGCAAGGGATGCTGTGGGAGCACAGGAGTGGGTCAGGCATGATTCCCTGTAGACATTGGGTGGCTATAACCTGAGCAGATTTGGTGGAAGACAGATTACAATGGGACAAAGAATGACTGGGAGACAAACAAGACTATGGAATACTATTTCAGGAAACTAAGAAATGAAATGGTTCAAAGTTGACTAGAATGAGAGAAAAGACAAAGCCAATGTACAAGAATGTGAATGCTTACAATGGCAAGACACAGCTTGCTTAGATTCATGGTGAATTTCCTGTTAAGAGAGAGAATATGGAGAATGATAGGAGTGTGTTCTTTAAGGAGATAGGATAACTTGGCATCCAAACCACTCTCATCTGGGCCTGCATAAGGCCTGATGAATGGGGTAAGTTGCCACTTAGAGAATTTAAGTGAAAGCCATGGAAACATTCATGGATGGCTGGAGCAATGGCAACCCCAGGCAGGGCAGTGGGAATGGACAGCTGCCAGTGATGGCAGTAAGGACAGTACTGTCTTTAGAGAATGTTAATGGAATAATAATACCTACTGAAAGTCAGTCTGATATTTATCATCCTCTTGCACTGACAATACTAAATGATATTAGTAATAAAGTATTTTTCATAAAGAAAATCTTCAATCCAAGTTCTAAATCAATGCTGCCCAATAAACTTTCTGCAATCATGAAAATGTTCTGTATATATGCTGTCCAGTATGGAAGTCACTAGCCACATGTAATTGAATTTTAATTTTCTTCTGCTTTAACAAACTTAAATGCCCATTATATTGGACAGCACCGTTCTAAAGGACTGCTGTGGTTACTGTTGTGTTTTAATTATATAGATAAATAAATGTTTAATATATATTAATTTATATATAACAATATACAATATAATAAATTGATTTAAACATATGCATGTAAACATACACATTTTAAATTAGCACATTTTTACTATTTATATTCTAATAAACCCTGTCTTACTTGGATGTTAATTCAGATTACTCCTAGTTACAAAGCTGACACCCAACACACACAAACACAGATACAAATAAATTGGTTTTTTAATTTTAACTTCTCAATATACATTGTAGTTGATTTTCATGCTCCTTTACCCATTCATCTCCCCCCCCTTCCCTACCGCCCACATCACATGTGTTCACTTGACCTAAAATGTTCAAGGAATTTTTGTGATTGTTGTATCTTCTCACCCACCCCTTATTTGTTTGTGTGTTTATTTATTTGTTTTTAGCTCCCACAAATAAGTGAGAACATGTGGTATTTCTCTTTCTGTGCCTGACTTGTTTCACTTAATATAATTTTCTCCAAGTCCATCCATGTTGTTGCGAATGGTAGAATTTCATTCTTTTTTATAGCAGAGTAGTATTACATTATGTAGATATGCCACATTTTCCATATCTACTCATCTGATGATGGACATTTGGGCTGGTTCCAACTCTTGGCTATTGTAAATAGTGCTGCAATAAACATTGGAGTACAGGCCTCCCTTTGTCATGATTGTTTTGAAAGTAAGTTCATAATAATTTGGAATCATTAAGGTTTGTTCCTATGCAGTTCATGTCTCTGTGGTACTACCTAGTTCTACATTTAAACAACAAATTAGAAATAGGCATTTATAGCACAGTGATTGTAAAAATGAAGGAATAGAACTTAATTTACTTTAATTTTATCCTTCTATAAGTCTTTGAATTTTTTATGTATTAAACATTTAGAAATCTGTAGAAGTTAAAACTAGAAACAGAACTTTTAATGTTATAATCCATTACTGTGATAAACCAATATTTTGAATTTTTAAAAAATACATTAATGTGATCAAAAAGTATGACCATTACTTTCTTCTTTGTACTATGCCATTTATTTTTGGAGGCTTTTTTTTTTTTTAACCTGACAGATTATACATAAAAGTTCAGTAAGATTTTTAACTGTTTGCATTACTTTTCTGGCCATTATTATCATTTTTTTTTGTTCCATGACTACTATTGAAAATAATTTTGTAATATAGAGGAAAATGTTAAAAAATAAGCTGTCAAATATGCTAGGTATACCACCAAACTGAAGACATCTTAACAACTTACATGGAATCTTCATAGAATATGATTCTTTCCAGGTAAAATTGTTGGAAGGACTCCTATTAGCTTTATACCTAGCTCCAATGTGACAGGAAACTGAAGAGACTTTCATGCTTTTCAAACCAAATAGCAAACAGTTGATCTAACCACACCCCAGTGAGCTCCATACTGATGTACCACAGAGCCTTGAGGAGTGGCAGGCATGGTGGTATGTGATATAGCCCAGGCTGCGGATTCACACTGTAGCTTTGCCACCTCTCAGGCAAGTTCCTTAACCTCTCTGGATTTCAGTTGACATCCTATGAAATAGGAAATAACAAGCATATTTTGTAACGACTGAGTCAAATAATATATGTAGAATATCTTGGAGAGTAGATGTCACATAAGTGGTGGCTGTATTTGTATTGGAAAAAGCAATGCAGCTGCCCCAAGCATCTGTCCCAGCATACTGGTCATTAAGAAATTCAAGCAGCTTCCTCTATTGATAAGCCCACTTTTAAATAATGATCATTACTACTCTTATTATTACCTTTTGCAAAATATTTAAAGTGTTAAGTGTTACTAAAAAAATTGTATCTTCTGCCACATACACAAAATAGAAGTAAAAAGCAAAAAAACAAAAAAACAAAACCCTAAACTAAAAACTAACTCATTGGACTTTAGGTGCCGATGATTAAAGATAGCTTTTTGGGTTTATTTCTTGTTTTAATCTTAGTTAAGAGTGGTGTTTTCTTTTTAAATCTTTGTTTTTGAAAAGATGAAACTGATATAATATCATTTTAAGATGGCTAATTTTCTGTTTGTGAGATCCCTTCTGTGCCTTATGAAGGATATTAATTGAATTTTCCTAGTAACTCTACATCTGTTTCATCTTTTTCCAGTCTATTAGATATAGAAAGATGCTATAGAGAAAGACCAAAAGAACTCAACCCACTTGGAAATAAACTTGGCTAGCATTATGAGCATGTTGGGTAAGCAAACAAGTAATACAGAACGAAGATCAACATAAACTTTCATTTATTAAAGTTATCTCATTTTAACTGATTTTATGCCTTAGTAATCCCCTATGCTTGGATCATCAAGTAAGGCCACTCCATGCCTCCTGAGTAATTAGCTTGCACGACTGAAGGAACTGGGAACTGCCAGGTGCTGTGTTTCTTGTTCTCTATTCTAATTTCTAATTCTCTTCACAGGGATTCCCCAGATCAGGCACATGCTTTTGACTTATAGAAGGAAACAGTAAATTGAGTATGGAGAAGACAAACTAAAGCATATATATCAGAGTGAGAGGTAAGAATCCTTTGGGTGAGTAATTTTATGATTATTGATTTATTTTGACTATGAGAAAGAAAGGGGAAGAGCAAAGTGAATTAATATTTCAGTACCTCACAGGGGTATTTTTTTCCAGAAAAGTTGTTTACTGAAGAAAGTCCTCCTGAATTTTATAAGCTGTCCAAGCACAGGTAATACAAAATAACATTTTTACCTTGAAGCTAATGATCCTTCCCTCCCCCAGCTTCATAATTTAATTTAATTTTTTTAAAATGCTGATGGTCATTCCAGACCTCTTGAAAGATTCTGAAGTGATTTTTCTAAGGGGGGGCCTAGACCAGGCATCAACAATTTGCAGTGTCCCTAGATAATCCTGATGTGCAGCAAGGACAGAAAACCACTACTAGTGACACTAAAAACTACAGTGGCCATGTGAGATCATATATGCTGAGGGTCTAGTCCGATAACATACTAAGAATATTATATCACTTTACATTTTCATTGAACTCAGTCTAAACTGGATGAATTAACTGATGCAACTGACTTATAAAATCAAAGTAGTATATACGTTGAAATAAGTCTGACTTCGACCTGGAGATGACTGTGAATGGATCATAGAATTCTCCACAATAGAACTCTCTTTAATGTCAAATTTGTCATTGTCATCACCACCACCATCAGCATCATTTTCATTATCAATGACCTCCTCTAATCTCTGCAACCTCTTCATGCAAAGAACTCTATCTAGAGTCATGAATGAGGAATGTTGGTCAGAAGCATGAAGGGTCAAATTTTAATGAAGTTGAAGTTTTATAACTTTTCCAAGATGAATTTTAAGCTTGTTTACATTTTAGTTAAAAACTAAAATAATCAGAATATAACAAATAGCTTGTTAGTGTGCTTTGGGATGAAATTTTCAAGCTAAGGGCAAAGGAACTTATTTAATAACATTAATAGCATGGGAGCCAGGGGCACTTCATGTTATGGCTATTTTTTTTTTCTTGAGAAATACTCATTATACTGCATTGTAAAACTCAGAAGGTAACATTTTGTTTTTATTTAATCAATGCAGGGCATTATTTCACTGTTGGCTGAACATTTTCCCTGCAATTTTTGAGAGAAGATGGATTTTGCAAGAGGTGTGGGTTTTCAAAATTTTATTCAATATATGCCAAAAAAATTAAATGGCCTAGGATCAATGGGGATTATGACACTAATTAATGAAATGACTGTATCACTTAAGGTAAGGCTAAACAGAGCTAAAAAAGACCTAGGCAAACCAGTTCTGACTTAGGAGAAAATTTTTAACTGCGTTGAGAATAAGTTATTTTAGCAGTAAAATAGGAATATAATAATTACTTCATAAAATTATTGTAAGATTAAGAGTTTAGCATGTGGTGATACTCAAACAAGTTTATCAATCTAAAAAAAAGAAAAAGTCAGAGTTAGTTTTTTGTCTACATGTAAAAGAAGGTTTATCCAGTCTCTTTCTGGTCTAAACTTAGTTGATCCTTGATTGTACTTTGCTGTTCTCAAATGTAGAAACCTTCTTTCAGGAACAAAAGGATTTTTCTATTGTATATCAAGCCTGCATTACAATCAAAAGTTCACTGACAAATGGCATATTTTCCATTGTATTTTATCAGCAGTTGTAAAGAAGACAAAGTATTCATGATCAACCTTGAGAAAATGTCACAAAACTCAAACTGTAAAAACTTTTCTGGAGTAGTTTTATAATTTCAAGGTATGATTTTACATTATGTGCAAACTATGAAAAAAGCACCATGATTATAAGCTTTCAAAGTTCATTTTTCAACAGTCATGTGGATTATGAGTATGGGAATTTAAATAAAATTTTTTCTTACTGTCCAAAATACCATAAGTTTAATATAACTACAATGCAGTCAATACGGCCTCAACATAATGACTGAAAACCATCACAATTTAAACCTTTTCAGATTTCATCCCACTGAGGAAATTAGTTGAACTTATCCAACTGGGTATCATACCGGGTAATGGCTGTCTTTTGTTTCATGATTGCATAAAGTCTTTCAAAAGTACCACCAGAGTTAATCAATTATAGAAATAAGCATAACAACACAGAATGAAGTTTTTCTTTAAAAAGATAAACTTAGAAAATATTCTTATTTGGGTAATACATTAGTCCCCCCTAATCCATGGCTTCACTTTCCAAGTTACCCACAATCAATTGTGGTCTGAAAATGTTAAATGGGATATTCCAGAAATAAACAATTTATAAGCTTTAAATTGTGCACCATTCTCAGTAGTGTGATGAAATCTCATGTCTTCCCACTCCGTTCTGCCTGGGATGTGAATCAACCCTTTGTCCAGCTTATTTACACTGTCGATGCTAACCCTCCTGTGAATCTCTTAGTTGCCATCTCGTTATCAGATCATCTGTCTTGGTATCATAATGCCTGTGTTCAAGTAACCCTTATTTTACTTAATCATGGCACCACAGCACAAGAATAGTGATGCTGGCAATTTGGATATGCCCAAGAAAAGCTGTAATGTGCTTCCTTTAAGTGAAAGTTCAAAGCTCTTTAGTCAATAAGAAAGAAAAAAAAAATCTTTGTAAAAATCTACAGTAAGAACGAATCTTCTATCTGTGAAATTGCAAAAAAGGACAATTATTCTAGCTTTGCTGTCGCACCTCAAGCTACAAAAGTTGCACCCACAGTACGTGATAAGTGCTTAGGTTGGAAGAAAAGGCATTAAATTTGTGAGTGGAAGACATGAACAGAAATATGTTCTGATTGATGGCAACATGTTGTGCCATGGAGCATATACAAAGACTTCAGCAATGGATCGTAACGTATATGGGGTTCAGTCCTATCCGAAGTTTCAGGCAGCCACGAGGAGTCTTTGGAACACATCCTCCATGGATAAGGAGGAACTACTGTATTCAATTTTAAAGAAATATATGAGAATTATACTGGTCTAACATAACCCATACTTGTTATTACACTATATTTTTCTCTGAAATAATGCAGCATGCCTGTATCAGATTTCTGGGGGTGCCGTAAGAGATTACAACAAACTTGGTGACTTAAAACAATATAAATTTATTCTGTCATACTTGTGGAGGCAACTAAGTCTGAAATAAGTACCACTGGCCCAAAATCCAATTGCCTTCTGGGCCACACTCCCCCCGCAGTCTGTAGTGAAGAATCTGTCCCTTGCTTCTTCCAGCTTCTGATGGCTGCTAGAATTCTCGGTTTATGGCAGATTGCTTCAAGCTTTAAGAACAGCATCTTCAAATCCCTCTCAGTTCCGTCTTCCCACATCCTTCTCATTTTTGTGTAGTCAACTCTTCCTTTACCTCCATCTAATAGAGATATATGTGATTGCATTTAGGGACCCTAATAATCAGGATAACATTTCAATCTCAATATCTTTAACTTAATCATATTTGCAAAGTCTTTGCCATATAAGGTAATATTTACATGTTCCGGGCATTAGGTTTCGATATCTTTGGGGGCATTATTCAACTTACTATATAGTGCCCTAGTGAAATCTAGTCCATTTAAAAGTCTTGTAAAAAATAAGATCTCCAACTTATTACCCGCAATTTTTGTTGTGAGAAGGAGATATAAGGAAATATGCTGTTAAATAAATTTGGAATGGAGACTGTGGGTATATGTCGCTAACTTTCATGAAAATGAAGTATCTGTACTATAAGCCAGACTAACTGGTGAGACAGACTTTATTCTATCTAGAACTGAACCTTAATATTTGAGACCTTAAAATAAATTTTGGCTGTAGCTTATTTCACTATTTTTCAAAGTTATGCAAGAAATAGTTGTAGGTAAGTTACTTTACTTACAAGGATCATGAAGACTCAAAATACCCTGTCTGAGGGTCTGAGAACCAGATATACAAATGGAGACTCATTCTTTCGAGGTCTTTTTATTTGGAGCAGGAGATGCAGAATATTCATTTATAATGAAATAAATTTATGTTTTTCAGGTCTTTCAATTAAGACATTAATATAAGGTTTTTAAAAACCATGCCTGTTATATATCACATACATTTTACAGCACAGGTAGCATAAATACTTTATTCAGAAACCAAAGTCTTTTCTTTTATTCCCAGTCAGAACAAAACAAAACAAAAAATCTCTCCATTGACCTTTTAATAAATGCTTAATTAATGCTCACTAATAATGTTAACCATAATAAGGCAAAAGCTTGATCCTCCCTTCAGAAGCTGAACGTGTTTACAATAGGAAAAATCCTGCAAAGAACTATCATTTCTTACTTAAGGTCATGGTACAATTTTCTTAGAACACTGTTATTTAAATGCTTACAAATTTTTAATGTAATCAGACCTCTTTCTAATCAGAGAACTGAGAAGAAGCTTAAGAAAAGATACACAAATATTCTAGCTATCTGTAGACCCTCTCAAGTCTACTAGAGTTGAAACTATCAGAACACTGGCAGCTTACAAAAATAATCATGTTTCAGAAGTTCTTTATTATTATTGCTAGGACAATGTGCATATTAAAACAGTCAAATAACTATATATAGAGAAAGAAAATTTTGCCATGTTGAGAATGAGTTACTGTTGGTAATTAGTACAGTCAAAACAAAGGGGAAAATGGTAACATACTCAGAAATGGAGATGTATTCTTTTATTCCAGAATGACCACACAGTTGTATTCTGTACAGCATGGGCAGAGGTCAAGTGGAAAGAACTGAATCAGGTTCCATAGAAATAGTTTACTATTAATAGAGAGTTCAATTTGCCACTCATCAATCAATTCCTTTTCTTATCCCTTTGCACTCTGCTATGCATTTTAAGGAAGTTAGGGCCCAGTAAACTACATTTTCCAAATTCCTTAGTCAACTGGCTTCTAGTTACAGTCCTTCCATTAGAGGAACTCACAGGGAAAAAGAAAGTCAGGAAGAAGAAAAAAAGAGTCTGTTACCAGTCTCTGTAGTCATGTAAAGCTAAATGTTCAATGCTTTTTTGCAATTCTAGTACCTACAGCACAGAAAACCACTTTTATCCTAATTACCAATGCTCAGACCCTCTTGGAGTTCCCAACACCTTCATGGGTTTACCTTCTCTGATTCCAGCACTGGCTCCAGAAGATCCTTCATGGTTCTGAGGACTGGTGACTCCAAATCCTACTATTCTTCCCCCAGCCTTAGGAATGACCATTTACTCAAGTTAAAGTCTGGGCTGTTTCTCTGTCCTATTTTCTGCTTTTCAGGCCTTTTCACATCTATGTAATCAATTCTTTGCATTAAATCCTCTATGACTGGATTCTGACAGACAGAGTAAAGCAAAGAGAGCATCAACAAGCAATATTGAAATCTGTGGCAACTGATTTCATTCAAGAAAAAAACTCGTGTCCAAACTCCATGCCTCATCTACCCATCTATTTGAGATTTGTAAAAAGTATGCTGAGAAATACAAATTTGCCACAAGGTCTGACATCTCTGCATTGCCATCACTCTCAGTAATGAGAAGGAGCCTGGTGAGTTGCTTCATTGAGCATGCCTCAATTTCGTCTGCATATTTTGCATGATTTCAGGGAGAAAGAGATAAAAATTTCCACACTTTGCTTACAATAAATCAATATTAAATTTTGAAATAATACATATTGGAGGCAAGTCTAATATTTACTTGAACACTTATTTAGCATAAGAGTAGAAATATTTTTATCAAATTTAGTCAAATGACTACTGGATACTAAGAATTTATTTCCATTTTTTTAAAACTAGGATCCAAATATAAACCTTGTCATTATTCAATCACTTCTTTGTTCATTTGTTAAATGCTCGAGAGAAAAGTGTCCTTATCCAGTTAAAGCTCAGTTCCTGCACCTATGCTTGTAAGCAAATTCCCTTTTATTATTTGAGAAAATGTGTCCCCTATATCACAACTTCCAACACTGAACTAGTTATTTGCTTTCAATATGTAAATATACTCTAATTCATCCCAGCTAAATAATGATGATGACGATGATGATAAAAAAGATCCCCTCCCTAGTTCCTTCATCATCTCCCTTTAATTTTATTGCTCCTCTCTCAATTTAAGCATTTTTTAAATAGGAGTTGTCCACATTTGTGTCTCCATCAATTCAGGTCCATGTAATATATTTTCCCCTTGTACTTTCACTCACGCTATTTTAGTTTGACATACTGACAAGTTTCTTTTCAGAATTATTTTCTCTTGTGGCTTCCAAAACATTCTTTTCTGTTGTGGATTGTTTTATTTCATTTCACCTCTGAAAATTTCACTGTAGTTCCTTCCTGAAGCAAATTTTCCTACATGCACTGTTAAATTTTCATATATTCTAACAACTTCTCACATCTTCTGTCCTCACATCTATGTTCTCTCTATGCAATATCTTGCATACCAAAGGATTCAATTATATGTATGCTGAAGATTTCCAAATCTTTATATCTAGCCCATGTGCCTGTATTCCAGATCTCTTTATTCAATAACATGGTAATTATAACCATCTGGTTGCCCTGTGGAAATTTTAATTCTAAATATCTAGTATATAATTGATCATCATTACCTCAAAACCTATACCTTCCTTTATGCCCCACCTTTGGAGCCTAAGCCATTTAGTTATCCTAATCAAATATGTAGAAGTAATCTCTAATAACTTTACTCTTCACTGAAAATAAGCAACAAGCAGAATCAAAGTTGCTAAGATTCAGTTTTTCCAACTCAACTATAGATTGAACACAATGTCATAATAAATCCCAGCAAGTTAATTTTTATAATGACAAATGGATTCTAAAGTTTGTATGGAAAGATATACCATGCAAATAGAAATGAAAAGCTTGCTGGAGTAGTTATTGTTATATCAGATAAAACAGACTTTAAACCAAAACCATAAAAAGAGATAAAGAAGGCCACTCTATAATGATAAAAGGATCTATCCAACAAGAAGACATAACAATCATAAATATATATGTGCCCAACATCAGAGCAGCCAGATTTATAAAAAAAAACATTATCATACCTAAAGAAAGAAATAGACACTAATACCATAATAGTAGAGGACCTGAATATCCCACTCTCAACATTGGACAGATGATCTAAGTAAAAGGTCAACAGAAAAACAAAAGATCTAGACAATACTTTAAACCCATTGAACTTGGCAAATACCTATAGAACATTTCAACCAACAACCACAGAATATTCATTCTTTTCATCAGCACATGGAATATTCTCCAGGATAGATCACAAGCTAGGTTACAAATCAAGTCTCAAAAAATTTTTTAAAGTTGGAATTATTCCATGTATATTTTCAGACCACAATGGATTAAAACTAGAAATCAATAAAAAGTGAAACTGTGGAAACTATACTAATACATGGAAATTAAACAACATTCTACTCAATGAGATATGGGTCCAAGAAGAAATTAAACAGGAAATCAAAAAATTTATTGAAACCAAGGAAAGTAACGACACATCATACCAAAACCTGTGGGATACTGCAAAAGCAGTACTAAGGGGGAAATTTATCATATTAAATGCTTAGTTCAGAAGAACAGAAGGATGGCAAATAAACTAACTAACACTTCATCTTAAAGAACTAGAAAAACAAGAACAATCCAAACCCAAAGTTAGTAGATGGAAATAAATAATTAAGATCAGGGGAGAATAAAATGAAATAGAAACCCAAAAAATGATACAGAAAATCAATGAAATGAAAAGTTGGTTTTTTGAAAAGATAAATAAAATTGACAAGCCATTAGCAAGACTAACTAAAAAAAGAGAGAAGACACAAATAACAAAAATTAGAAATGAAAAAGGTAACATTACAACCGATACCTCAGAAATAAAAAGAAACAGTAGAGACTACTGTAAACAACAATACACCAATAAATTTGAAAATCTGGAGGAAATGGATAAGTTTCTGGACACATACAAACTACCAAGACTAAGCTAAGAAGACATAGAAAATCTGAACAGACCAATAACAATCAAACAGATTGAAGCTGTTATCAGCAGTTTCCCAACAAAGAAAAGCCCAGGACCAGATGGCTTCACTGCAGAATTCTACCAAACCTTTAAAGAAGAACTAATACCAATTTTCTACAAACTATTCCAAAAAATTGAAACAGAAGCCATTCTCCCAAACTCCATCTATGAGGCAAACATCAGCCTGATACCAAAACCAGACAAAGATACAACAAAAAAAGAAAACTATAAGCCAATATCTTTGATGAATACAGATGCAAAAATCCTCAATAAAATACTAGCAAATAGAATACAGCAACACATACATAAAATTATAAACCATGATCAAGTGGGATTAATCCCAGGGATGAAAGGTTGGTTCAACATACACAATTGAGTAAATATGGTACACCACATCAACAATATCAAAGACAAAAACCATATGATAACCTCTATAGATGCAGAAAAGGAATTTGGCAACATTCAACATTCATTCGTGATGAAGACTCTCTATAAATTTGGTATAGAAGGAAATTATCTAAACACAATTGAAGTCATATATGACAAACCCAATGCCAATATCATCCTGAATGGGGAAAAGTTGAAAGCTTTTCCCTTAAGAACAGGAATAAGATAAGGATGCCCACTCTCACCACTCCTATTCAACATAGTGTTGGAAGTACTAGCCATAGCAATCAGGGAAGAGAAGGAAATAAAGGGCATCCAGATTGGAAAAGATGAAGTCAAACTGTCCCTGTTTGCAGATGATATGATCCTATACACAGAACAGCCTAAAGACTCTACAAAAAAACTCTTAGATTTGGTGAACGATTTCAGCTGAGTTGCAGGATAAAAAATAAACACGCAAAAATCAGTAGCATTTCTATAGTCCAACAACAACCTAGCAGAAAAAGAAATTAAGAAAGCTTTCCCATTTACAATAGTCACCAAAAAAAATAAAATATATAGGAATAAAGTTAACCAAGGATATGAAAAATCTCTATAATGAGAACTACAAACCACTGTTGAGAGAAATTAAAGAGGACACAAGAAGATGGAAAGATATCTCATGTTCTTGGCTTGGAAGAATTAACATTGTGAAAATGTCCATAGTACCCAAAGTGATCTACAGATTCAATGCAATCCCCATCAAAAGTCCAATGACATTTTTCTCAAAAATGGTAAAAAACAATCCTAATATTCATATGAAATAACAAAAGGCCATGACTAGCCAAAGCAATTCTGAGAAAGAAAAAAAAAAAGAAAGCTGGAGGCATAACACGACCTGACTTTAAACTATACTACAAAGCTATGGTAACCAAAACAGCATGGTACTGGCATAAAAACAGACACATGGACCTTAGGAACAGAATAGAGAATACAGAAATCAACTCATACACCTACAGCCATTTGATCTTTGACAAAGGCACCAAGTTTACACACTTGGGAAGAGACTGCCTCTTCAGTAAGTGGTGCTAGGAAAATAGAACATTCATGTGTAGGAGAATGAAATTAGACCTGTACCTTCCACCATATACCAAAATCAACTCAAAGTGGATTAAAGAATTAAATATACATCCTGAAACTATAAAACTCGTTAAAGAAAACATAGGGGAAAACTCCAGGAAGTAGGGTTGGGTACTGACTTTATGAATACAATCCCCAAAGCACAGGCAACCAAAGGAAAAATAAACCTACAGTATTATATCAAACTAAAAAACTTCTTCACAGCAGAAGAAAGAACAGAGCATAAAGACAACCAGCAGAGTGGGAGAAAATATTTGCAAAATATACATCTGATAAAGGATTAATACACAGAATATACGAGGAACTCAATTTAACTGCAAAAAAACAAGTAACCTAATTAAAGAATGGGCAAAGGAGTTTAATAGGCATTTCTTATAAGAAGATATATGAATGGCCAACAGACACATGAAAAAATGCTCAACATCACTCATCATTTGGAAAATACAAATAAAAACTACTTTGAATATCATTTTACTCCAGTTAGTATGGCTAATATCCAAAAGACTGAGAGTGATAAATGCTGGTGAGGATGCTGAGGAAAAGTCCCATCTACACTGTCAATTGGACTGCAAAATGGTGCAGCCTTTATGGAAAATGGTATGGAGATTCCTGAAACAATTTCAGATAGATCTACCATACGACCCAGCTATTCCACTGCTGAGTATATACCCAGAGGAATGGAAATCATCAAGTCAAAGGGATAACTATATTCCCATGTTTATTGCAGTGCTATTTACAATAGCCAAGAGTTGGAACCAGCCTAAATGCCTGTCATCAGATGAGTGGATAATGAAAATGTGGTATATTTATACAATGGAGTACTACTCTTCCATAAAAAAAATTAAATACTACCATAAGCAGCAACATGGATGGATTTAGAGATAATTATATTAAGTGAAACAAGCCAGGCACAGAAAGAGAAGTACATGTTCTCACTTATTTGTGGGAACTAATAAAATATATACATAAACAAATAAATGGAGGTGGGGAAAAAGACACAGCAGCCACAAAATTCCTTGAACTTGTTAAGATAAGTGAACAGATATGATGTTGATGGGGGGAGGGGGAGGAGGGATGGCAGAAAAGAAGGAATTGATAAAGGAACACAAAAATCAACCACATTGCATATTGATAAATTACAATTAAATTAAATTAAAAAATAAAATTTAAGAAAAGAAAGACAAAAGACCCAGCACAGCAAACATAAAATTGAGGCAAAAAACAAAGCTGAAGGACTGACACTACCCAACTTCAAGATTTACTGTAAAGCTACAGTAATCAATGGGCCAACCCCGTGGCGCACTCAGGAGAATGCGGCGCTGGGAGTGCAGCGGAGCTCCCGCCGCGGGTTTGGATCCTATATAGGGATGGCCTGTGCACTCACTGGCTGAGTGCGGTGCGGCCGGTCACAAAAAAGACAAAAAAAAAAAAAAAGCTACAGTAATCAAGACAATGAAGTATTGGCAAAAGAACAAACAAACCAAATGGACAAAATAGAGAGACCGGAAAGACTCATGCAAATACAGTCAATTGACAAAGGTGAAAAGATAATTCAATGGGAAAATGATAGTCTTCTCAACATATAGTACAGGAACAATTGGACACCCACATGCAAAAAAATGAATGCAGCCACCAACCTTACACCTCTCACAAAAATTAACTCATAATGAATCTTAGATCTAAATGTAATATGCAAGACTATAAAACTTATGAAAGATAACATAGGAGAAAAATCTAGGTAAGTCCAGTATGGCTATGAGTTTTTGTGTCTGTGTGTGGTAGAATGTACATAACATAAAATTTACCATTTTAGACATTTTAAGTGTACAGTTTAGTGGCATTAAGTACATTCACATGATTGCACCAGCAATGAGTTCTGAGATACAATACCAAAAGCATGATCCATGAAAGAAAAAAATTGATAAATTGGATGTTATTAAAATTTAATACATCCATTCTGAGAAAGACACTGTTGAAATAATGAAAAGACAAGCTACAGACTGGGAGAAAATATTTGCAATACACATACTTGATAAAAGACTTTTATTCAAGGTATACATATACCTCTTAAAACTCAATAATAAAAAAAATTAAAAAGTGAGAAAAACTCTAAACAGAAAACTCATGAAAGAAGACCTTTGGATTGAAAATTAGCATATGAGAAAAGGTGCTCATCATTATGCATCATTAGGGAATTGGAAATTAAACAACAACTGGACATTACTGCACACCTATTACTAAAATCCAGAACACTGACAATACCAAACACTGACAAGGTTGTGAAGAAACACGAAGTCTTGGTCATTGCTAGTAGGAATGCAAAATGATACAGCCACTTTGGAAGACAGTTCGACAGCTTCTCGCAAAGCTAAATGTACCCTCACCAAATGGTCCAGCAACATTTTCTTTAGTATTTGCCCAAATGCATTAAAAATCTTTTACATTCACACAAAACTTCCACAGAAATGTTTATGGCAGCCTTATTCATAATTCACCAAACTTGGAAGCAGCTAAGATGTCCTTCAATAGATGAATAAACAAACCATGCTATATACAGACAATAGAACCCCATTCAACGATCAAAATAAATGAGCTCTCAAGCCATGAAAAGACATGGAGAAACCTTAGGAGCATATTACTAACTGGAGAGGCAATCTGAAAATACTATATCCTGTGTGATTCCAGCCATACGACATTCTGGAAAAGGCAAAATCGTAGGAACAGTAAAAATATCAGTGGTTGCCCAGGATTTGGAGGGTTGTAGTGTGGAAAAAGGGAGGGAGGAATGGGTGAAGTGCAGTGGATATTTAGGGCAGGGAAACTCCTGTATGACACTGTACCTGTAATGGCGGACACATGACATTGTGCATTCCTGTTGATTGACATCCCATAAAACTGCAACACAAAGTGTGAAACCTGATACAGACTAATGACTGTAGTTAAAAATGTATCAATTTTTATTTATCAATTGTAACAAATGTACCTAATTAATTCAAGATGTTAACAATGGGAGAAATTGAAATAGTGACAGAGGGAGTACATGCAACTCTATGTACTTTATGCTTAATTTTTCTATATACTATAGCTACTCTAAAATATGAAGTCTATCAATTTAAAAGAAAGCATTGAGCTTTCACTTCAGTATGTCCCCTTATCTCCATCCATGCTGGCACTCCCTTTGTCCAGACCCACATTATCCCTCACCAGTATCACTGAGAGTGCTCTGCCTTGTCAACTTGTCTTTAGTTCTTTCAACTCAACTATCCTCCACACTGCTTCCAAAGTGATGTTTTTAAACTGCAAATTTTATCATGGTACTTCCCTGTTTAAAATCTTTCAGGACCTCCCATCATTATTTAATGCATATGTTTTTTCATCAACTTGAATTATTGAACTAATTAGTTTTGAGTACACTATATTGTATGACAGTTTTCTTGAGCTATATTATTTACATGGGACACCCCCTGACTAACCACTCACCTCTGCCTAGAACCCCACCCACCATTTAAAATGTTCTAAAACATTAATTTATTCTCTCCTCTCTGTGTTCTCTCAATTTCTCCTGAATTCTATGTTGGAATCATTGGTTTTCTCATCTGCTCGACACTCCAAACCAGTGGACTCCTTAAGGGAAAATGCCATGTATTTTTACCTTTTTGCCACAGTTGCATGTGTATTACTAAAACATAGAACAGTTTAGTCCAAATAGTCATATAATATACTTACTTTTCCACACATTAATAAGTTAAAAATGTACCAGGTGAGACACATGACTTTTTTAATGGTAGGACATATAAATTCTCTTTCAAGGTAGAGTGCCAAAATATAATTCTTCATCTGCTAGAAGAAAAAAAAAATTAAACTAAAGGCTAACAAAGGAGAAGTTCAGAGGTGCTGATGAGTTGTGAAAAACAGAGTAAAACAATTAAAGATGTGCTTTAAAAAATTAATCAGGCATTTGAGTAAAAAAGAATTAAAAAAAGACATATGACAGGAGATTAATTCCCAGACTTCAGCAGAACACAAAAATGTGGCCATAAGAGTCTGTGCAAGGGAAGTGACCGTGAAAACAAATTCAAAAGGGAAAAAAGACTGACAAAATTCAATGGTTCCTGGTGACTGGGTTCAAGGGACTGTGTTATGGCCAGTTTCTGCCCGGGAGATCAACAACCAGCACTGAGACAATTGTCAGCTGGCAGAAGCAATTGTAGACAAAATTATTCCCATTAAAGTGACAGATTTAATTTAAAATAAATAAATATCATGACACAAAATTTAAATTAAAGTTAAATTAGGACGTTTTAGCTATTCTCACAAATCTTCAGGAGAACGGGCAGTTCTTTGCTATTTCATATTTTCATTCTGATCTCACTGTGCTGGTATAACAAATAAACAAAACATATCACGAACATCAGGTTTTTGTTTAAAATAGGTAAATTAAGTGGAACCATGTTGTCAAGTCGTTTGCCATGATCTAAATATTTTCTCAGTAATTACACCTAATGCATGATTTATTCCAGATCTATTAGTAGATTAAAGTATTTTCTCCTTTATTGACGTTCTCTTACTAATTATATCCAAACACGATTTACTTCATGCTTATGAATAGATTATAACTATTAGTGGGACAGTTTTTTTCTACAATACTAATAACACAAGCCTGCATGAAAGCCTTCATTAAATATTTCTTCAGTTTAAACCTAACGGAAATTCATGAACTAATTTTCTCCTCTCCTTCTAGTATTTTCAAGCAATATATCTCTCCTTTCTAGCCTACACTTTACATAGGTTAACCTTTCTAACTCCTGCCCTTTTGCTAACCACTTTCTTGTGGGCACACTTCTTGATCTTTAGCCTTTTATTCTCTTTTTCCCCATTTATTTCTTACTTAACCGCTTGCAATTTGTCTTCTGCCAGCTTTTCTACAGAAACGTTTCTCTAAAAGGTCACCATTGCCCTACATCTTGCCACATTCAGTAGAATCAGTCTCCTTTGCCATCTGCGGCATTATATAGACCACCAAAAGCATCTGTTGCATTGCTACTGCATTGCCAAAGAAGACCGTCTTTCCAGAAATGACCTATGAGACTGCTTAAAGAGAGCAAACTCATTCTAGAATAGGGAGAAGTTTCTAAAAGTGAGGCCCTTTTGAGCCAAGGAAACTACTCTGTAATATTAAGAGTATTTAAGATACTTTCTTGAAATTCTTTCCTCCCTTAACGTGCAGGAAGACGACCTGTCATGACTCATCTTTCTTTAGAAGACACAGAATCCATCAGGTTTTATCTCCTCTCTCTCTCTACTTGGGAATTCCCTGAAGGATCAACATTCAAGCTTGTGTTCTCCGTGTACTGTGTCTGAGATACAAGCCACCCATCCTAGCTCTCCAGGGTGGAAAGAGTAGAAAAAGAATAAAACAACTCATTTCATAACATCATAGCTAATGCCCACAAACAGGTGAAAGGAGGAAAATTATCAAGCTCTTTTTTTTTTTTTCCTTTTTGTCTTTTTTTGTGACCGGCAACGGGATCGCAACCCTCAGTGTTGCGCCCGCACCTCGCTCAGCTAGTGAGCGGCCGGTCTGTATGTGGGATCCGAACCCTCGGCGGGAGTGCCGCCGCACTCTCAAGCAGCGCACTGTAGCAGTGCGCCACCAGGCCCGCCCAAGCTCTTTTAATCTCAAATTGTTTAGTCCTATATTCCCTTTTTTACAGGCAATAAAAATTGCATCCTATTATCAACTATTCCTATCAGTTCGGATGTTTATGGTTACGCCCCCTTCCCTCTGCTGGCTCAGCCCCCTCATTGACTTCCTGTCTGTGACAGTCCTAGGAGATTGAGATATTTCCTTCTCTCGCTCCAGGCTTGGGACCCACCCCACAACTTTTTGATGCTTGTCTCTTCAACATAGTCAGGAGACCTTCTGGAAAGGACCCACTCCTCTTATATCAATTCCTCACCCATGTATCCTGCACAGGAAATTTACAAATTACCTCCCATGCCACTTAGTAATAGTGGGGAGTTTGCAGAGCTGTGCGTGGCCCTCTCAGCTTGTCTCTTCTGTAGAGATCACCTTTGAGACACAGGATTCAACTCTGCTGTCCTCTCACACTTGTAAGGGAATTATAATGTGTTCAACCACCCAGATTCGTGGGGTAAGGAATGAAGTGCACATGCTTACATCACATCTTTCTTACTTCTTCCCCAAACTATCTGCCTGAATTCCCTGTTTCTCTCCAGTTCAAAGAGTCAAATATCTGGTGTGACAGCAGGAAAAATGCTGGTGTTGCCTATTCACATGCATCTCCTCCTCAGCTTGTGACTCCTGCCTTTTCAAATTGGAACCTTGAAAATGTAAAGTTATTGTTCTCAGCTGTGGTTAATGTCTAAGACACTAGGATCTCTTCCATAGAGCTGCTAAGAAGAGTGTCAGTGGCTGAAATAGGAAGGAACTGATATTTCACACAGCACTCCATCATAGGTGCCTCACATACACACACACTATGACATATGTATCTAGTGGCAACGATTAATGTAATACAAAGCCACATAAAAGGATCTCTGAATTTATAGTTCACCAGTATATTTTCAAATCAAAACACATTAAAAGAATATTATCACGCATGATGTTGACAAGTGATTCTCAGTGTCAAAATATTGAAACCTAAGCATTAGTGAAATTCAAAATCTTATGACATTGATTATAAGTAAAAGTGGTTTACTAATGAATATTTGAAACCACCAGGCTAATTTCCACTTGGAATGTATTCCTGAAGAATTCACCTATTTTCTTCATTTTACTTTCCTTTTAATAATTATGCAACGGTAGCTTTAGCAACAGTAGCTGCTTCTCCACACATGTTCGTTATCTGAGTTCCAGTACTGTATTTTCACCTCCCGCTGACCCTCTCTGTGGGTCACACAGCCTTCAAAAACAAATTAATCATCATGCTCCTTCCAAACTTCTGATTGAAAACCTGGTCCATTGTTTGTTCTCCAACTCTAGTTCTTCCTCCACATTCAATTGTCTTGTTTTCATCTTATAAAACACATCACTTACCTGTCTCTTCACTCACAGACTTCTCTAACCACCATCCAGATGTCCAGTCTTTTTAAACTTTGGTCTTGCATCTCCACAGTACCCTAAAATCTTGTCTTCCTGCCTTCCAGTCCCTCTTGGTAAAGTAACAGACTTTCATAAAGTATGGCTTTTTCTAATTTTATGTCTCTTCACTGAGACATAAATAGCTTTTAATTGTATTACCAGTTCTTCATTCAGTAGTCTGATAGATCAGTGAGGATCCACTCTTATCTAACTTTTCAATTTCTGTCTATATAAACTGTCTGCCTCAGGCTAGCCCCCAAATGCATTTATGATCATGTCCCGTTCCCCTTCTTAGCTTATGTTATGTATCTTGCCATAAATGCATTATCTTTGTTTTTCTCATTCTGTTCCTACACATTCTTAAAGACTGAGTATCACTTCTCTGACTTCCAAATGCTAAATTAAGTGGTACAGAGTCTATAGATTATAACCTTCTTACTTTATCACCTAATTTAAAACACTGAGGACTTAGCACATAATACTAAAAGTCACTACTACTTCTGTAGTATAAACACTGACTCCTACTCTTTTCAAGTATAAAGAACAACTTTAAATATATAAAGTTTCATAGATCAACTCAGGATAGTGGCTATGCTTTTAACATCTGTTGACTGAGAAAACAAAAACATGTAACATTAAATTATATATCATCAATGAAATTTACTTTGAATTCATACAGTTTTTAAGTTTTTCTTGAGTGCCTGTATACACTAGGATCCTTGCTAGGCACTAGGTGTAAAACAGGGAACAAGGGGCCAGCCCGGTTGCGCACTGCTACAGCGCACCGCTTGGGAGCATGGTGGCGCTCCCACTGAGGGTTCGGATCCCACATACAGACCGGTTCCCGCTCACTGGCTAAGCGAGGTGTGGGAGCAACACCGAGGGTTGCGATCCCGTTGCCGGTCCCGGTCCAGTGCGGGCGCAACACTGAGGGTTGCGATCCGTTGCCGGACACGAAAAAAAGAAAAAAAAAAAAAAAAAACAGGGAACAAGATCAACACCATTTCTGCCCTTGTGGAACTTCAATTTCATTTAGAAATGCTTTTCAATAAATTTGTAACATTATATATAAAATTAAAGGTGAAAAGAAGGCAATTTTCAAACTACCATTACACCAGTTACTTAAAATCAATTACTTCTGATTTTCTATAAAAAATTAGTAAATTTTTGTATGTCTTTTTCTGTTATGGAAAATTGAATTTTTCACTCCTTTTATAAATGTAAGTTAGATGAGAAATAATTAAGTGGCTGCTTATGTTTACCATTAAAACTACACTAGGTTCATAGAATAGAGAATATCACTTTGAGAGTTTAACAAGGATAGCAATATTGTCATAAATATATCTGATAAATATGCAAACTAGTCACTTCTGATATGTCTGTTTGAATGCCAACCTTGCAAAACTGGTGATATGAACACCATGCAAATAGCTCTGTGCTAAGCATGCCTGCTAGAAGAACTGTTGTATATAATGAATACAGATTACTGAGTTTTGCTATAGTGACTGTGAGGAAATGAAATGCTTTTGAATCAGTTTGTATGCACTAAAATGTCTACATTAAAGAATTTCATTCTGAAATTGTATTGCTTTTTGTATCCCATTAATGAATTTTAGTTTGGAGAAAATGATTAAAATAGAATGTGTTTATTTCTTTCTGTGGGTGGCTTGATATGAATCACATCTGAAGTTTTCTGACAGAACAGTTATATATATAATAACAAAGTTCTTTTATATATATAACTTTGAAACTACCTTGGTAATATGGTTTCTTGTCATTTTTCCTGAGTAAAAATGTGCTAATAAAATACGTGTGCTTGGAACATTGGTTGAATTAATCTCATGTTATTGAAATGCATATTGTTAGTCTCTACCTAGATTTCAGCCTTCAGGATTTCCCTTTTTTTTCGGGTGAGGCATATGACCCAATATCTAAGGAATGAAGCCTCTCTCAGATCAAGGAGGGTAAAGATGCTTTCCTGCAACAGTCTGGGAATCAGCATAAGGTCATCCTTAGAGTTAGTTCAATCCAGACCTCACTGTCACCCAGGTATTGAACCTGAGCTGCTTCTGCATTGCATCTCTGAGCCTGAGCCTTGTCCTGATAATTTGCCTAATTCTTCTAAAACAAAAAATGTATTCTTGAAAGTTCACCTGTGCAAGATGTTGTCTTACCTCAAAATTCCAGCCCAATCCCTGCTGAGTGGTTTCCCCCAAGTAGAGATATTTCAACCCCCCAAATCACAGACATGACTTTTGAAATCTTGATCTCCATGCCCACCCATCAATTGCAACATTTCCATTATGGTGGTTTGATACCCATGAAGCCCATTGTCTGCCTGAACCACCAATTGCTCTTGGTTGTCACATTTGAATATCATTTTTATTTCACTCAGTAGGACCTTTTCCCAGCCTCTAATGATGGGTCTGTTTCCTAGGGGCTACTGCTTCCCAGTGAGTAGGTCAATTTCAAGCCATGTCCTCAACCACATAAGACATGTGGACTTCTATTTTAACATTTTGGGGAAAATATTTGTTGCTTTATGTTCTTTTTTCTCCTTTCTTTGTCTCATCTATATGTGTGTGTATGAATATATGTATATGTATATATGTAGATGCATATGTGTATATATATTTTTAACACAATAGTCCTTAGATTATCCTTTCAAAGAAAGGGATCTAGCTATCAAGTTGTGATACAATAGCAGATTAGGAGATCCACAGGTCTTAGCTCTATGATTTAAACTTCTGGGGGTGTCCTCAAGGATGATTTCTCACAACCAAAATGAGACTTTCCATAAACCACTTCATTTCTCTTAAACATAGAATCTCCTGTGCCTTTACAAGTACATATGAGTATATAATACAAATATTTAAATGTATGTAATTGTAATGAACTGTTGAGTTATATTTTTTAGTCAAGACTTCATTTCACTTTGATTGTGAACATCTTGCAACTTAGTTTTCAGTACAGTTTTCATCATAGAATCACAGCCACTGTCTATTGTTTTGTTCTTAGTACATTTCTGAACAAAGTACCCAGTTTAGAAAAGATTTTAATGAAAATACAGGCTGCTTATAAATGAATATCTCAGCCATCATTTCTCACATGTTCCTGAGTGTGCTGATATAATTAAGCCACCTCCTTTGAAAGTGTCAGCTACATTTATTGTCTTATTAAGAAAGACTTGATTAATCTTCTTATGAAAAAAGCTTTTGGGGAGAACGATTTATCAATGTTCATTAAAACCAGGTGTAAAAATACAAAGTTCAGTGTTGTTTGGGCAATTATATGAGCTAGTATACAAATAAATGTTCATTAAATTATTTATCCTGGCAATTTTCAGTCTAGAGTCATTGATTTGTCTCCTTCATCCCAGTTTGCCTAGAAAGATGGAAAAGCAAGTGTTGATATGATCAGACACATGTTGTGTCGGAGAGGCATGGAGTTTAAAGTCAGACTGGAACTTGAATCCAAAGCCATTTAATAGCTATTTGGCCTCAGCAATGTTTTTCTAACTACTCAACATCTCATTTTTCTCATTAGTAAAAGTTACTATAATGCTTTTCCCTTGCACAGAATTTGTAAGGGTAATATATTGATTAAGAACATGGATTCTGAAGCAGAGACTGCCAAGGTTTGAACCCAGGCTCCGTTTCTTATTGTGTGTGACCTTAAACAACTTACTTAACTTCTCAGTCTCCCCATCTGTAAGTTCAAAATATTAATTGTTCCTACCTCAAAGGATTTTTGTGAAGGATTGAACTAGATAATACATATAGGCAAAGTACTTGGGCCAATTTCCAGGCTAGTGCACTATAAGCACTATATAGCTTCTGAATGTGTCTTTTAAAGGATAAGTAAATGGCAGCTAAGTAATATGATGAAGTAAGCACAAACTTATCAAATTAGGAAATTGTACCAGCACTATCAGTTTACAGAAAAAAGTAGGGGTGCATTTGTAGTAAAAGAAAATGAATTTCCTGAAAGAAGACTCATTATAAAATAAATCAGAGTTTGCATCTTTGGGATTTCCATTTCTATGCGACCTTTTGTAAATTTAAGCAAATGAAAATATTCCTAGGGCAACATAATCAGAATTCTGTGTTAAATTTTTTTTCAATGTTTTGATAAGCATTCTATCTCTTTCAAAATACATGCTATTATTGTATTTCTTGTTAGGTTTTATTTGAGTTAATAGCTTTTGTGATTTTTCCATAATAACTTTCAAACCATATACTGATTAAACTGCTGATTCATTATTCTATTTAACATTCTCCAGCTTAGCTCTTTTCTCCTGAATTATTTAATATTTGTCTTCATTTAAGTTGATTTGGTGCCTGTTGGCACTCTTACTTGAACCTTCTCCTTCCATCAGCTTTCATTGTCCTTCATTATTCTCTCTGCTTCCAATTCCAGCTTAATTTGCAGACTCAGAAATTTTGTTTCAATGCCTTCTTCCAACTCATTTATGTATATTACAAACATCCACACTGATGAAATTGATCTGTGACCCAAGGACAAGAAAATTCAGCCTTCAAGTGAAACAGTGTGCAGTCAGGACAGTCCTCAAAGTGCTTAAAAGGCAAGCGGGGAAGATTTCCAGGAACCAGGTGAGGTGAGGTCCTCCCAGAGATGCAGCTGCACGTTTCCCATTAATTTCAGCTGGGGATTCAGCATGAACCTGAATACAGAATGTAGCCTGAAACAATCTGTGAGGCTTTCAGAAACAGCCCTGCAACTGAAATGACTTTCATGATAAGCAGAGATTAAGGAGCACCAAAGTCAGTAGTAAAATCTAGGAAGGGAATAATGCAACATTCCTGGTGTGATAATGGTCCGAGCACAGTGTCTGCTAGGAAGGTCCATAGCTGACCAAAGCACATTTCATTGCACAATTTTGACTTCATTCCATTTTATGTAGAAGTAGTTCCCTAGGAAGGACCTGTTGGTCAGCCACATAAAATAACAATAAATAAATCAACTTAGAAAAAGCAAACACATAATGAAAATTACTTTGAAGACAAAGGCCATAGAAAACCTATGTTCAAAAATATGAATGATATAGATAATCTCATTTTTAAAAAGGATATGCAAAAGAATAAGATATCTGATTCTGAAATTCCACACATCACTTTGAGCTGGATTATTTTAAAATCAGCAACTGGAAAAAAACACCCATTCAAGAAACAATTGAGATAGTAATGACTGCAAATGTTTGCCTTCTCACAGCACCATGAACAGATCACTTCTAGGTCAAAACACCCTAAGCAAGGTCAGCAGAAGGAGCATTTGATAAGAACAGTCAGTCACACCTGCCTTGGGATCAACTCTCCCACCTGGTGCTCCTCCAGTCCTGGACAACTGTTATTCTCTGCCTGTCATTCCTAACTGCCTAAACATTCCCTCAGGGTTATTCTCTGCCTATCAAACTTTCTCTCAACCTATTCTTCACTAGTGACACTGTGAATTTCCCCATTTACATTATGTCCCTGCCTATATCACCAGACCGCCATACTTCTTCCCAGTGCTCAGTCTTGACACTTACTTGTCTGGTCAAGTCTTAAACTAATCCATTTCTCATTTGCTCGGGTATTGATTTTCAAACTGGGTCCTGCAGAGAAGTCCTAGGAGAGCTGAAAGGTTTGACTAAAAATGTTTTTGTATTTAAAGAGTTTAAAACCTACAGGAAACAGTTTGTGGTAATGGGCATGCTACTAGTATGGATCTGGCCATAACATCTGTGGGGAAAATAGGATAATTTAGTCAGGCTCCCTCCACATTTCTTGTAAACAAGTTGTGTGTGGGTGGAGTTAGTGCACATGTGTGCCAATGTATCTTTTTAGTTTTGTAGCTATTGTGTATTCTGCAGTTTGTGAAGCAGGCTGGCAGCAGAGAGCTCGGTCTAACAATAGAGCATGTTTATTTACTCTGCCAGCAGCTGCTCAGTTTCGGTTTTTCTTTGGATTTTGCCCGTAGCAGTTGAGTTTCTGAGTTTCTTTTTGTACTGCCTAGCTCATAGTGTAGTGTGTGCTGAATAGACTATTCCTTCTTCAACCTGTTACAAGTAACATGGAAAACCCACCTTTGTCCCAGTTGCAAAAAAAAACACAGTTGAATATTTCTGTACTCTGTAGCTCTGTGGTCACAAGCTTGTGCTTGTGTTAGCAAGAAAACCACAGGCAGTCAGCTCTCAGCTCTTTCCTGTATAGATGAGAAACAGGCTAGCTTTCTAAGACTCCTCCTCAAGTAACCACACTTTCTGTCCTTATACCCAGGTGTGATAAAGACCCTTACCCAAAAGCTTCTTCAATACATGTGTTTGTGGGAAGTTTTATGCTTTGCGGAAACTTGCATATTTCAGCCTCTGTAAGCCAGCTGTGCTCGATTTTGCAGAACATCCTGTATGCCTAACAGGATGTCACTAGCTGCCAGTTAAAGTTTACACAAGTAACACCATATTATATAAAAAAAAAATCCATTTTGCTTTTGTTCATGGAAGTAATGATGAGGGGGAGGGACAGGTGGAAAGGCCCTGCCTAAAGGCTAACCACAAAATTAGTTTATGTACTCGAGGCTTGCTTGCATTGGCTAAACTGTATCAGGCAGGCTAACAAGCACTTCACGAAGGGCTTAAAACTAAAAGTAACCCTGGACTCGGGGCCACAGCTGAATTGGCTGCTGTGGCCCCGGCCGGAATAAATCCTTTAAAACTCCCTTCTGAGTGTGTCTCCTTAAAACTCGGCTATAACAAATCAAGGCTCCAAGGACCATTTTGTCCAGTTACCTAGCTCGTAGACCTGTGTGTGAAGGGTTTGTGAACGGGCTTGAGGGGTGTGTGAGCTCCAGATCCTAGTCCTAGCTCTACAACATCTTGTGCATGAGTGGTGACAATCAGCTTTGTACTCCATGAATATTCATAACCAAACAAAAAACAAATTAAAAAATACAGGAAACAAATGTAAATATAAATGTTTGGTATGCCAAATTTTAACCTGTTGGAATTCTCAATTGCTAACTTTGGTAGGTACCTCCTAACTCAGTTTCATGCTAAACTTGTAATAGTCTCTCCTGTGGCAGAAGGGGCAAAAAGGGGAAAACACCCTGTATCAAGCCCTTTTGTAAGGACACCTAATCCCATTCAATCACTTCCCAAAGGCCACACCTCCGAATACTGTTGCATTGAGGATTAAGTTTTAACTTGAATTTTGAAGGGAGAAAAACATTCAAACATTGGCTCATGATAATAGCACATTATAAGAGTTTTCATGCTCTTATTTTGGGGAGCGTACTAATATTTTAACTTTTGTGTTTATGGGATGAAGACCATGCTATATATTGCTAGGGACACAATTTTGAAATAAACATTATTTAGTGCTGCTCCCTTTTAAAGCTTCTCAATCAGTTTTTATTAAATCATATTCTGAGACAGCAAGGCAAACTATTCTTTTTAGGCCTATTACCATATGCAGTGATTTTTTAATGTGAATATGAATGTTATCAACACTTCTATAATCAAAATAAGATAAAGAATTCAAATGATTCTTAAATTCATCTGAGTTCAATCATTTTTATTTTAGAAACATTCCACAGCTTTTAAAATGCATAAACAATTCTTTGCTATTTGTAAGAACTACATTGTAGCAATGGAAGACAATGTCCACAAATCAGGGTTTTAAAACTACCACATTTTAGTTACTAACACATTACAATGCCAGGCTTTTTTTTTTTTTTTAATACCTTAGTGTACCCAAGATCTCCAAAATTTGTTTTGTGGACAGCACTGAGGTCTCTTTTGACACTAACTAACATAGGAAAGGAAAGACATCTTGATGTTTAGAAAGGATGAGAAAGGTGGACCTGATCAGCACTTAGAAAACTTCAAACAGACAATTGGAAAGAGGTACTGATCTGACATTTTATTATTTTTTAAATTTTAATTTACTATTTATTTATTTATCTTAATTGAAACATAATTTATTATCCGTATTTTGGGGGTGTAGGGTTGACTATCAGTATTTGTGTACTGTATGTGATGATGAAATCAGTATCATTATCACATTCACCATATTTTAAAGAAGGTCAGATATATATTTGAAGAGAGGTTAAATAAACATTTGGAAACAAAGGATGTCACAGTATTCTTCTTCAGAAGAAAAGAAGAGAGGATGGAAGTTGATGATCTGTACAGGCATCATAATGTTGGTTCCCCAAAGTAAAATCCTTGTTCGTTGAGATTTTTAGAACTTTTAGAATGCATAACCTGAAGGATCTAGAATGGTATCTGCAATTCAGTAGCTCTCAATAAATATTAGCCTTGTTTTCTTTTCCTTTTTCTCTCTTCCTAATGAGTTTGGCGGTACCTCAGAACACTCATAAATACCTTTACTAAAATCTGCCTATATATTTATGGAGCTATTGTCTAACAATTTTTATTTAGCTAACAGTAGGTCACCTCTCCCGGTGGGCTTCTGAGTCCTGTTAACTAGAGTAAGCTACCAACCAGTAGGGAAAGTAGCTGTCCAAACAACAATCTGAGTGATTTCTTAAAGCTTTAACACAGTTCCAGACAAATTGAAGTAATTTTGACTGATTGCCTAGGTCCTGAGCTAAAAGATGTTTTAATATGTGAGCTAGTGAACAACCTATCTTGAACAATGTAGACCTCTCCAGACTTGCTGAAGAGTACCCTACCCAGGAGACCAGCAAAATAACTCAGGGACTCCTTCAGACACACCTACACCTATGCATACAAGTTTGCAGGTTAAAGTCCCTCTCTTATCCGCCAAGAAGGAACATTTTCTTGGCCAAAGATAGAGCCAGGTAAACAAATGTCGGTCCCTAAGACAACCTTACAAACACACAGGGAATTTTCGTGGAACTACTCTGTCTGACACTGTAGTGACTGATACATGAAATTTTACATTTGTCAATATCCATAGAATTTTAAAACACAAATAGTAAACCTTAATATCGTTGACCTAAAAGAAACCGAGTCCAAATATGTATAACAAGGATTTCTTGATCCAATATGATGATTGCAACCAGGGAGATCCATAGTCAGGTCACTCTGAAAAATGTGTTCCAAAGAGGGCCAGCAGAGCTTAACATTTTATAGTCACAAGAAGGCAGAAGGATCAAATGAGAGATTAGAAAAAAAACAGCCCAACCTAATTACTTCATCAGACTTTCCATTGTTTCTACATGACATATAAATTTGGGATCATTACTAGGTAACATCCTATAAGCAAGGATCTAGGGTAAAGGTAATAAGAAGCATTCCAAGTTATTTTTTGGCTTTTTGGTGCCATTAAGTCTGCTTCTAAGTAAAAACGATCTATGGTAACATTTTCCTGAGCAGGTGGACATGATTACTGACTTATACCAGTTTTCCCAAGGCACTATAATTTAGCTGACTTGGTCAGAGCAGATCATTTTGGTTATCAATCTGTACAAATTTTTAAAAACTACTTAGAAGCTTGGGGGAATCCCAGGATGGAATGCTGAGTATAACAAAAGAATATCACTGTGTCACAGATTACGGAACAACCTCACAGAGAAGGGTACAGGAAAAGGGTGCTAACCTAAATAATTTTGAAAATGGGAGGAGTCATCAAAACAGAGACACTGTACATAGCACTGTATTCTAGGTGATGAAATTGTTTCCCATAGAGGTACAGGTAACATCTTTAAAATAGCTATTCACGTATGCATAGTTTGCAAACATTTTCTCCCATTCTATAGGTCATCCTTTCATTCTGTTAATTGTTTCCTTCACTGGGCAAAAGCTTTCTGGTGTGATATAATCCCATTTGTTTGTTTTTTCTTTTGTTGCCTGTGCTTTGATTTGAAAAATTAAGTTACTTGATGGAAGACTTCTAGAGCCAGTTTTCTCAGAGTTGGAGGGGAAGGATACAGATAAATGAGGGAAGACAGATGAAACAATTTGTGTGGTTAGTGGGTTGGAGTGGGAGATAACAGTTTGAACTCATTTTTAGTTTGCTACAGATACAGATGATTACATATAGAAAGATTTACCAATCTATGTACATGTGAGTTAGTATACACATACACACAAGTGGAAGCAAAAAGTTTAAAGCATGCTTATTTGTATTATATATTGTTTATCTTCAAAAAAAAATTCAAAATCTTCAGAAATCAAATGCTTACTTAGTTGCTCTCTGGTGATTATGACCAAAACAATGTTTTCATTCTCATATGTGCATAGTTTTAGCTTGAGTGAGGGAGCTATCTACGCTGTATTTTTGATGAGAAAACTGGTTTGAATTCCAGTCTTTACTCATAGCTGTGAAAATACTCAACCCAAGAAATTAAGGCAAATCTGGTAGAGGAGTATTGTAAAATGGTAAACTATTTGCCCATATGATAGAAGTGACACCTGTTATGTCACATTTGTTTCTGTTGCTGTTTTGGCTAGATCTCAGCATGCTTGAAAGAAAATTATCTCTCTTTAAAACAATGTATGATTTACATCTAAGTCACTTAATTTGAAAGACTAGTTACTTTTCTTCTAACCAGCATTATTCTGAAGTGATTAGCATCCCTAAAGTCATGAATTTTTAGACATGCTACAGACTGCTAAAGCCAATCTTTTATATTACCTAATGATAAAGACTATCATTAATTTCTTCTGATAAAATGAAATAGATGCAGACCTTCAGATCCAGGAAGTCCAGAGGTCGCCAAACAGATTCAATCCAAAAAGATCCTCTCCAAGACACATTATAGTCAAATTTGCAAAGATCAAAGAAAAAGAGAGAATTCTGAAATCAGCAAGAGAAAAGAAACAGGTTACCTGTAAAGGAACCGCCATCAGACTAACAGCAGACTTCTCAACTGAAACTCTACAGGCCAGAAGAAAGTGGAATGATATATTCAAAACACAAAAAGAAAATATTGTCAGCCAAGAATTCTTTACCCAGCAAGGCTCTCTTTCAGAAATGAGGGAGAAATAGTGTATTTCCCAGACAAACAAAAATTGTGGGTGTTCACCACCACACAACCAGCCCCTCAAGAGATTCTCAAGGGAGTCCTGCATCTGGAATCTGAAAAATGAATGTCACTATCATGGATACACAAGAAAGAGCAAAACCTGCTATTAAAACAAAAATGCCAGTGAGAAAGAGCAAGAGCAAGAAGCATTTCCCCTCAAATATCCAACTAACATTGTAGAAGAGAAATAAAAGGGGAAGTAAGATGAAAAGATATTTAAAACATCTAAAAAAAGCAATTAAATGACAGGAATTAAACAATACCTGTCAATAACTACCCTAAATGTGTATGAATTAAACTCCACATTCAAAAGGCACAGATTGACTGATCGGATTAAAAAGCTCGACCCAAGTATATACTCTCATCAAGAGACCCATCACATATATAGAGACACACAGAGATAAAAAGTGAAGGGATGGAAAGAAATATACCATGGAAATGGAAATGAAAAATGAGCAGGAGTAGCTATTCTTATATCGGATAAAATAGATGTAAACCAGAAAACATAAAAAGAGACAAAGAGGGCCACTGTATAATGATAAAAGGATCTATCAGGCTAGAAGACATAACAATCATAAATATATATGTACCCAATACTGGAGCACCCTGATATATAAAGCAAACACTGTTAGACCTAAAGAAAGAAATTGGCCCTAATACATTAATAGTGGGTGACCTGAACACCCCTCTCTCAGTATGGGACATATCTTCCAGGCAAAAAATCAACAAAGAGACACAGGATTTAAACTACATGTTACACCAACTGGATCTGGTAGATATATACAGAACATTTAACCCAACAACTAAAAAATATACTTTCTTCTCATCAGCACATGGAACATTCTCCAGGATAGACCACATATTAGGTCACAAGTCTAGTCTCAGCAAATTTAAAAAATTGAAATCAATCCCAGTATCTTTTCAGATCACAGTGGATTAAAACTGGAAATCAATAAAAAGAAAAACCCTGGAAACTGTACAAATACATGGAAACTAAGCAATAGTCTCATGAATGACCTATGGGTCCAAGAAGAAATTAAATAGGAAATCAAATAAATTCTTGAAATTAGTGAAAATAAAGATACATCATACCAAAACCTGTGGGATACTTCAAAAACAGTACTAAGAGGCAAATTTATTGCAATAAACACATCAAAAGAACAGAAAGACTTCAAATAAATGACTTAACACTACACCTCAAAGAACTTGAAAAACAACAACAATCCAATCCTAAAGGTAGTAGACAGAAAGAAATAATTAAGATCAGAGTTGAACTAATTGAAACAGAGACCCCAAAATGATAGAAAAGGTCAACAAAACAAAAAGTTGGTTTTTCAAGAAGATAAATAAAATAGAAAAACCATTAGCTAGTTTAACAAAAAAAGAGAGAAGACCCAAATAACAAAAACCAGAAATGAAAAAGTAGGCATTACAACTGATACCAGAGAAATATGAAGGATCATTAGAGACTGTTATAAACAACTGTATGATAACAAATATGAAAACTTGGGTGATATGGATAAGTTTCTGGACACATATAAACTATCCAGACTGAACCAAGAAGAGGTTGAAAACCTGAATAGACCAATAACAAGCAACAAGACTGAAGTAGTAATCAGCAATCTTGCAACAAAGAAAAGCACAGGTCCAGATGGATTTACAGCTGAATTCTACCAAAACTTTAAAGAGAAATTAACACCAATTCTCCTCAAACTATTCCAAAAATTGAAACAGAGGCCATTCTCCCAAACTCATTCTATGAGGCCAACATAGCTCTGATACCAAAACCAGATAAAGATACAACAACAACAACAAAAGAAAATTACAGGCCAATATCTTTGATGAACATAGATGCAAAATCCTCAACAAAATATTAGCAATCACAATACAGCAACACATCAAAAAAATTATACACCATGATCAAGTGTGATTCATCCCAGGGAAGCAAGGATGGTTCAACATATGAAAGTCAATAAATGTGATACAACACATCAATAAACTCAAGCACAGAAACCATATGATTATCTCAATAGATGCTGTAAAAGCATTTGACAAAATTCAACACCCCTTCATGATAAAGACTCTCAACAAATTAGGTATAGAAGGAAAGTATCTCAACACAATAAAAGCTATCTATGAAAAGGACACTGCCAGTATCATTTTGAATGGGGAAGAACTGAAGGCTTTTCCCTTAAGAACAAGAACCAAACAAGGATGCCCTCTCTCACCACTTCTATTTAACATATTACTGGAGGTACTAGCCAGAGAAATCATGAAAGAGAAAGAAAAAAAGGGTATCCAGATTGGAAAAGAAGAAATCAAACTGTCCGTATTTGCCAATGACATGATACTATATGTAGAAAAACCTAAAGACTCTACCAAAAAATTCCTAGAGCTGGTTAATAATTTCAGTAACATTGCAGGATACAAAATAAATGCCCCAAATCAGTTGCTTTTATGTTCTCCAATAATGAGCTAACAGAAAAAGAAATTGAGAAAGTAAGCCCACTTTGAACAGTCACAAAAAAATTAAAATACCTAGGAATAAATTTAATCAAGGAAGTGAATGATCTCTACAATGAGAACTACAAATAACTATTGAAAGAAATTAAAGAAGACACAAAATGATGGAAAGATATTCCATGTTCTTGGACTGGAAGAATTAACATTGTGAAAATGTCCATAGTACCCAAAGGGATCTACAGATTCAATGTAATCCCCATCGAAATGCCAATGACATTCTTCACAGAAATAGAAAAAAAACCTCAACATTCATATGGAAAAACAAAAGACCTCGAATATCCAAAGCAATCCTGAGCAAAAAACATAAAGCTGGAGGCATAATACTACCTGAGTTCAAATTATACTACAAAGCTATAGTAACCAAAACAGCACGGTGCTGGAATAAAAATAATCACTCAGACCAGTGGAACAGAGTAGAGAACCCAGAAATCACCCCTCAGGCTTACAGTCATCTGATATTTGACAAAGGGAACAAAAACATACATTGGGGAAAAGACTGCCTCTTCAATAAATGGTACCAGGCAACTTGGATATCCATGTGTAGAAAAGTGAAACTAGACAAGCATCTCTCACCATATACTAAAATTAACTCAAAATGCATTAAAGACTTAAGTATAAGACCTGAAACTGTAAAATTACTAAGGGAAAATATAGGTGAAACTCTTCAGGAACTAGGTATGGACACAAACTTTATGAACATCAGCCTGAAAGCACAATCAACAAAAGAAAAAATAAACAAATGGGAATATATCAAACTAAAATGCTTCTGCACAGCAAAGGAAACAATCAACAAAGTGAAACCACAACCTACAGGGTGGGAGAAAATTTTTGCTAACTATTCATCCAACAAGGTATTAATATCCATAATACACAAGGAACTCAAGCAATTATACAGTAAAACAACAAATAACCCGATTAAAAAATGGGCAAAGGAACTGAATAGACATTTTTCAAAGGAAGACATACAAATGGCCAACAGGTCCATGAAAAAATGCTCAGCATCTCTAGTCATCAGGGAAATGCAAATTTAAAAAGCACTGAGATATCATCTCACCCCAGTTAGACTGGCTATAAATCAAAAAGAATGAGAAAAACAAATGCTGGTGAGGATGCAGAAAGAAGTTAAGACTCCTACACTGTTGGTGGTACTGTAAATTAGTACAACCACTATGGAAAACAGTATGGAGGTTTCTCAAACAACTATAGATAGATCCTGCATATGATCCAGCAATCCCACTTCTGGGTATATACACAGAGGCATGGAAATCATCATGTTGAAGGGATACCTGCACTCCCCACGTTCATCACAGCTCTGTTCACGGTACCCAAAATATGTAACCAACCTAGATGTCCATCAATGGATGATTGGATAAGGAAAATGTGGTATATAGACACCATGGAATATGTGTATAAAAAGGAATGAAATTCTCCCATTTGCAACAACATAGATGAGTTTGGAAAAACTTATGTTGACTGAAATAAGCAAACTACAGAGGGGTAAATACCATATGTACTCTCTCTTAAGTAGGAACTAAGAGATAAAAAAGAAAGGAAAGAAAGACCACAGTGGTGTGTTGGAATTGCAAAGGGAGAGAACATACCTAGGGATACAAAGTGGAGTGGGGAAAGAGGGATGGGGAGGAAGGTTGGGGATAATTGAGGGGACGATTGGGTGGGGGACATGGGGTATAGTCACAATTTGTGGTAATGGACATGATGCCAGTATGGATCTGGCCACCACATCTTAGGCATAAGTGGTGACAATTTGCTTTGTACTCCATGAATATTCATAAGCAATAAAAACAAGACAAACATTAAAAAAAAGAAAGATCACCCCTAATTTTGAGTTACATGTTTCTCTAGCATTTTTTCATTTGGCTTAGTCTGTATCATTCTATCTTTAATTATTAATTGTGTTTTAAATTTTTTCAGTCCCTTTATCATCCTTGTGTATGTATATGATATGTATGTGTGTATGTATGTGTGTGTGTGTCTGTACATGCATGCATGTATGTTTGCATTCAGCCTAATAAAACAAATTATAAAATCTTCAAAGACCAAAATAGTGTCTTTAAATTTTTTGAAGGGAAAAATGGGATATGAGAAAGCCTTTCAAACTTGTATGTTTGTACTATTGGGGGATGGGCAGTCCAAAGTACTCAAACTACCAGCCGGGTAATTATTTTCTTGATAAAGAAATAAATCAATATGCTGAATTTTCTGTTTTCCACACCTTTAGAGTCTAACAATCATTACAAGACTACTAAATTTTGAGAAGTAATCAATAAACTAAAATTATACCTATATACAATGTCTTTGATTTAAATTTATAGCCTGATTTGATCACCACACAATGTATGCATGTGCCACAATACATGTAAGATTGTGGCACATGTATACATGTACCATATAAATATTAGTGGAAAAGTCTGTTGAAAAATTGAATTAAAAGATTATACAAATCCTTTCATGAACTTTTTGAAGACCCCTCATATGTACAATGATTACGTGTCAATTAAAAACAAAATTAAAAAATAAATTTATTTTATCAAATACATGTTGACTGCTTTCCTTTGAACTAAACATTGTACTAATTGTGTAGGAGATAAAGAAAAACTAACTAATCATATCCTAAAAAAACATCCCAAGTCTCTGTCGTTCTCCACTGATGCTTTTAATCTCTTCTTACATTCTTTTTTAACATTTTAAATTAATTTTCATATTTATTCAAGCCACAAGCATTTTTCAAATATCTACTGTATTCCAGGCATCCATCTGTGAACAGAAGATGTAGGAATGAACAAAGCAGAAAAAAATTCTCTCTATGTGGGGTTTTTATTCCCTTTCCATTTAAATATTGAGGTTTTAATCAGAAAACTTCAGTACATGCAGCATAAATGTAACCTCTCATCTATTACTAATTAATGATGATGAGAAGAGAAAGCTCAATTGCCCACTAGATGTTTAAAATCCAAAATATCCTTTCTGATTAAATTCCTATTGTGTTTCTAAGTTGTAATGAACTGATTTGTTTGTTTTACTTTCTCTAAATGTCACAAGTGCTTTTAAAATCTGAGGAAGAACTCAGGATTCTTTTTTTTTCTTTTTTCTTTTTTTTAAAACGATGCTAATACAGAGATCTCAGGAAAATTCTCCACATATATTTCAGAGAGCACAGTCTAGAATTCAATCTACGTCAAGGCTGTGTAGCTGAGGATTATTTAGTGTAATTTTCCACAAGAATCAGTATGTTAATATCTTTAAAAAGTAAAGTTAGGAGAAAATACAACATCTGCATTTTGAATATGCAGTTGCCACCTGCACATTTGCAAGTAATATCAAATTAAAACGACATTGACCTGAGAATGAATTGAATTCCATTTTAATTATATTTGAATATTTAAATTCTGATATATCCAGATGTTTTGTTTAATGATGTTGTGGTCTTTTTGATGGGAGAATGTATTAAGGTGTGTGTGCATGTGTACTGGTATATGTGTACAAAAAAATAGGTTTTTCTCTACATCTTCTGAAACATTTTAAAATAAATGTACTTGACTTAAATTACCACTCATTTCCACTTGGAAGGCTATTAAAAAATTTTCAAGACATTATTTGCTGCTATAGAACAATATAGATAAAAATATTATGTATTTACATATGTAAGTCTATATATACCTAATCAGAGAAATGAGAAACTGTTCCTTATGACATAGCTATCTATATCTAAGCACAGCACATTTTAAGCAACAAATACAGCACAATAAAATATTATGTCTTGTTACATCAAGAAGATATTAACCTCAATATTGTAAAATCCCTTGTTCAAGAATTAGCACTAAGAAATTTAGTTTACTTTATAAAATATCAATAAAAAACAGTTATTAAGGAAACTTTTTGAAGGCCACTGCATGTTATTTTCATAGGAATTAAAATGCATTTAGCTTGTACGATATGATTTAGGTTTCCTCAGATTTCCCTAGAAAAGGGACTGTGAGGCAAAGGTTCTGTGATGACACTTTACCTAGGAGCACATGGAAGGAAGAGTTAAAGAAGAATGAGGAGAGGAGGAACAGCAAATATACAAAGGAGAACATTGCTGAGCTGGCCCTGGCTCTGTGACAGGTTGACTGTTCAGTTTCACCAGACGTCTTCACAGAGGCATATTATAGCTACTGCACCTTTGAAAAGTCTAGAAAAGGGAACAAGAGAGAAGAACATAAATGCTGGTTCCTACCTCCCATTGTTCTAAGTTTGCCTTCACAGATGCCAACTCCCAGTACATCCAGGATGTGTGGATCTGGTCCGAAGCAACAAAGAAGCCCAGAGGTGTGAGGCACAGGACACTGTAGGGTTTTGGTCCCAAACAAGAGCACCAAGAGTGGCACAAGTTATTACCAGGGCCACTCTGGCCAGCGAGCAAGGCAAGCGCAAGGACCTAGGGTGAGGAATAAACTGAATCCAGCCCACATTACATGGGCCTTTTCCCATAGATCTAACTCACAATAAGTTGCTTTGGTCTTTTGGAAAAGTAACTACAAATCATTTTCAAAAGCAAGCAAAATCATGTTATGGATAAACAATAACTTGTGATAGATTTTAAGTGACTACTATATAATCTAGTCTATTTAATGATTCCAGATCCAATATCATTTCCTATTTCTGTCTTTTCTTTATTTTCCAGGTTTTTACGGATGAGGATTTATTTGTCATTTCCCTTTCAGTATTTATCTCATGGTCTGATCTTTTCAGATAGTTTTCCTGTCTATTTGGTCTTATTTCTCATGATTTAACAGTAATAATTACCTAGCTATAAAATTAATATCAGAGAATTAGCACAGCACATGGGGAGGAATGCAAATTCTCAAGTTGACCTGACTGGGTTGGAATTCTGTCTCTATCTCTTAGGAACTGTGCAATCCTGGGAAAATGATTTTCCTCTTCTTTAAGATAAAATATGTCTATTTTGGAGAGTGTGGTGAGAACTAAATAATATATATATTATTTAAATATATATTTAAATATTCACTTATATTATTTAAATATATTTAAATTATATATATATATATATATATATAGCAGTGAGAAAAAGGCCTGTCACATCACATGTGCTATATAAATCACTACTGTAAGTTTGCTGAAAAAACTTTATTGCCAAAGATTTCCTAATCGAACATTGCGATTTCATCTACAGTCTCTTATAATTTGGGTTTGACTAAGGAGAGAGGACTCTGCCCTGCATACAGTTATATTTATTGTGATAGGGAAGAAGAAGAAAGCCAACAAAGAATTTGGGAAAGGGAAAAAAAATGGAAAATGGAATAGTCACAGTTGCGTGTATCACGTAGATGACAAGCATAAATGGAAAACTTGAGAGTGAACACCTTCTGCCAAAGGGGTTCTACATTTTAACAAAATCTTAGGTAGGTCTAGTTTAATATTTAAGGCTTAGCAGACAGTAAAATATAGTGTCAAGTGTATAATTTTCTGGTGAATCTATGAACAAAAAATGTTTACATGGGGGACCGGCCCGGTGGCCCACTGGCGAGTGCACCGCTTGGCAGCGCAGCGGTGCTCCCACCGAGGGTTCGGATCCCATGTGGAGACCGGTTCCCGCTCACTGGCTGAGTGCGGTGCGGGTGCAACACTGAGGGTTGCGATCCCGTTGCCAGTCCCTGGTACGGGCGCGACACCGAGGGTTGCGATCCCGTTACCAGTCAGTAAAAAAAGACAAAAAGGAAAAAAAAAATGTTTACATGTATATCAGAACTATTTAAATATTTAAATATTTAAATATTACACGTATATCAGAACTATTGAACAATTCTAATATTTATTGTATATTAATTACTGTTTATTAATGTTGATATTTATTTGTTTCTTATCTACCTAATTGCTTGAAGGATTTGAGGTGATTGGGGAATTTTGAAGCTTTATTTTTATAGTATTATATGAACACACTTAATAAAAATTTGGACCCATTTTTTATAATTAGAAAATACACAGTACTAATACCATTTTGGTGCAAGTGCAATTTAAATAAGGTCAAATCAAGAATTGAAATTGATTACTGTTTGTCATGCATTTTCATACTGATGTTTTAAAACTCTTGGTTACATTACCAAAAATAAAATCCATTTAAACCTTGAAGCGTACATCAATTTTGTCTTGCCACTTCACTGATGCATTCTAAAAATCAATAAACACACTGAGTTCTTTGAAAATTGTGCTTCCTTTCATTTTTGAAAATCTATGCTCTGAACACTAAAAAGAATAATTTGGCATGGATTCAATTTTATATAAAGACAAATTTCCATTATAACTGTATTTCCAAGTTACTTATATACAAGCTTCCAGGCAGAATTAACTTGTTATAAAAACCATGTACTAGATCTCACTTTAGCAAACTTTCAAAAAGCATCCCATAAAATTTTGCATCCTGTAATTCCACCATCTGCTGTATGGTTCAGCAAATAACCTTTGCCAGATATGATTGTTAAATGACTCAATTGTACTTGCAACTTACATAAGATAATTTTATCCCTATTTATTAATCATAAAAAGGCCAGATATTCTATCTTATCTCTTCCTCACAAATTTTTGCATTTTTATATTTTCAATAGCTGTTCTTACATCAATAAATTATTTTCACTAATCAGACACCTTGATTGGCATAATTCAGTAATTACAATATACCTTATAAAAGAGCTGTTTGGTAAATGCTCTAGCTATAGAGGAGTGAGATATGGTTCAAGATATGCATTTGTATGCAAATTGTCATTTTCATATACAGGGGAGCATATGCAAGATCTAAAAGTGCTCTCTTATAGAATAAATGATGGCTGAACATTACATTTCTGCATCATGAAATGCATAATAAACCATGTTAACAAATCTACTTTCATACTGTCACTAGACTCTGTAAGGCTTACAGACATTTTTATCAGTACCTGAATCATCTTTTAGGAAACTGCACAGTGAAAGCCTATTGCTTGTTTAAGTTAAAAAAAAAAAATTAAATCACAGCAGGCAAGCGGAACAGGAAATGATAACAGACTCTTTCCTAACTGCCTCACCAACTATCTCATATTTAGTCAATAGATTAAGTCATGGAAGATTAAAGCAGAAACTTGCTCAGGGAATGAAGAAAATGCAAAATACTTGATTTGCAAAAATGTAGCATGTAAAAGAGGAAAAATGGGTTGGAAAAGCAATCATATTTAAAAAGTCCCTGAAGACTCTAAATATCACCCTGTTATATTTTTGAGAGATTGCCACAGTTTGAAGATAACCCGTTAAATCTATCAGAATAACCAACAGGAGGGCAATCAGAATGATAAAGCTGTTCTAATAAACTGCAGACAAAGATTAAAAAGGATTAAAAGTGACAAGTAAAAACCATTAGAGAACAGCCTTTACTGTATCAGAAGAGGATTACTTACCTTGTCAATTAACAGCTGAGTGCCTCCTTTGCTCATAGACAAAAGATCCTGCAAAGTGTCACAGAGACACTTGTAAGACATATGGAAAACAGTCGTTTGAGTGGCACGCAGAATATTCATTCTTCCAGGTAAAACATCCAAACATCATTGAATCTTCCAAGCCCCCAATTAAATATGCTTCAATGGGTTAACATTTGCTCTTGCAGAGTGAACACAGCAGATTTAGGAAGTAATTAAAAGCCTCAAAATAATTGTACTTCGATTCATTAACTCAAGAACATTTCTCAGCAGCTAGAAAAGCTCTACTTGGAGGTGGAAGCAGGTGTGGAATTCCTGCCCAAGTCTATTCAGAAATTTTAAACAGGTATCCAAGAGAAACAACAAATGAGATTCTCTATTGGCAGTTCTATAAAACTAAAAATTCAGTCATTTCTTCTGGCAATCTATTGTAAGTCTTGAAACATGCAGATGAATAGGGAAGAAAGTACAGCTTCTCAAACACAGAAAACATCTCAATTTTCAATGATTCACCGACAAAGGCAGAATTGATTTTTTCAAGAGAGCTTTGATTTTGACAAGCATATTCTAAACTTACAGAATGAATGCTGAACAGGGTTACTTGATTTGGAAAGATTAACCTAAGGAAAACTCAAGGAAAATAAAATTGTGTACAGAATCAATTTATCCCATTGAAATGAGAAGAGTTGAAGTACAATTTTTCAAAGTCCATAGTTGCCTTTTTATGACAATAAAATTATAGTAAAAATGGTTATTTACAGAAACTGGCATACTCCAGCTTTTCACCATATTTTTATGTATTAGAAACCACTAGTAAGTAATATTTTACTGAAGAAATTCTAAAAATCCAGTATGTAAAAGATAATAAGAATATGTAAAACACACCGCTGCTGCCACAGGGCCTGCCCAGGGTCCTGAGGTCTGGAGCCAGGGATCAGACCCTCCTCCCACAACCAGGCACACCACCACTGCCACCAGCAGCTAGACAAGGAGCAGGCCAAAAACATCACTTCCATGTGGGTGGCTCACCACAGCCACCGCAATAACCATGGCTGCTGCGAAAGTGGCTAGATGCCACAACCACCATGCAGATGGCCCATCAGCCACTGGAGTGCATTGACACAAGGACTGTCACCAGAAGAGACCAAAGAAAAGAAGAGGATGTCTCTCTCCACAAAGCCCATTCCAGAGTGACAGAAGAAGCATCCACTCTACGATAATATCGGGGTACCTGAACATACCTCTCAGCACTGGAGAGATCATCTAGGCAACATATTGATAGAGTAACCATTATTCTTTCTGAAGGAGAGAAGAAATCTAGGGTTATCAGAGGTGGGAGGGGGGAAGGAGGGGGGTAGGGAGAGATTGGACAAGGGGCATAAAGAATAAGTACAATTTGTAACAATATACATGTTTTTAATATTGATTTGATCAACAAATGTCAATGTTGAACCCCCAAAATACGTATAACCAGTTATGATTCAATAAAAAATTTTTTAAAAAAGAATATGTAAAATGGAAATCAGGCAAATAAATAATTAGTAGTTATTTTAGGGCATTCATATATATATATAACTATGTACTATTATCTAAATATTTGAAGGTATTTATAGACATTACAAAATCAGTCTCAGTTATGTATACTGCTTACCTGATTTTTTTTTTTTTTTTTGATACAAAAATCTAAGTCAGATCCAGAAGTACTAAAATAACTGATTGGAGTCCCAATACTATCAGAATAAGTTTAGTTGCTGGTGTCATTGAAACTGATTTCTCATGACTAACATTGTCAAACTCTTGTCAAGGTGGGAAACATTAACAGCCAACACCTGGGAGATCTGGCATTCTTGGTATCCAATGTGCCCAGGGTAAGAGCTGTGATATGTAGGCTTCTGCTTAAACCTATAGCACGGTTTACACTGTATCATTCAACCTCTGCTTTAGTATCTCATTTTACTATAGTTGGTTCTCCTGGGATTTGAGCTTTGCCTTGAAATATGATCAACATCTAGGGTTCTACTGTACTGTCTCACAATCCCAACCATATTCCACCCACCCACTCCCACTCCCTGGGATTGGCAACAGATACTCACTGGATGTACAAAACTCCTAGAATCATAGTCTCCACATAACTCAGGGCTTTGTAGAAGTTTGGCTACTCTGTCTGCTGTGCTCTACCCATAGATGAAGGTTCTTTGTGTGTCCACTCAGATTTTGATTACGTGATTTGGACAGCAGCTTACAGCTCACCAAGACCAGCCAGGCCTACACCTGGTCTTGTTATCCTTGTCCTATTTCATCTATCTCCAGCTTCTGACATTTCTCCAACTGTTTTCACAAGGCTTTATAATTGAACCCAGTGAGGACACAATAATATGGCTGAAATTGAGGTCCTATACTGACTCTGCACCTCAAGCATCATCACATGGGCCCCACTCACATCTGCAGTACATTTGGAGCCATTTAACCACCATATCTTCCCATCCTACAGGATTCAACACAAAGACAGAAAAAAATAAGTTCCTTTTCAGGTATGAACTTAATCCATAGGTTGCAGCTTTTAATTTCTGAAAACAAAAATATCTTCAAACTATAAATGTCTCAATGTTTTATTTTTATTATTATCCTTAGATTAAGTTACAGGAAACTTTGTGTTTATATTGATTTTGGTTCTTTTCAAAGGGTTTTGCTAAGCTTGGAATGCTCTTTGAGTGTGAGCAAGTCTTACTCAGCCACATAAGTTTTGACACATCCTCAGATACACGAGTTTTTGAATATATATCATATAAACAATTTAAGAAGTAGAAAATAAAACCTTATTTTTATTTATGTCTGGATTGTACAGTAACAATCAATATCAGTCATTCTTGTATTCATCCTTTATTTCTTTATAATCCTGTTGAGCCATAAACATTATAGACCCCCCCCCACAACAAATGATTAGAAATCCAGAAACAGAGAGTGCATTTGGAAAGAAGGAGGCAGCCAAGGAATTGAAATTTTTAACAGATTTGATTATAAACACTTAACATTTTTTATAGAGCTCACCTTTCAGAAAGCAAATAGTTGCACATATCCATTCAGGAAAACCTTGTAATATTATACTCTGTGTGTGTGTGTGTGTGTGTGTGTACAGATATACTCTATACTATACTATTATATAGGCTAATTAGCAGAATTTCAAATTATGTGGATGTGGTAAGATAAAAAACGTTTTCTCTTCAAGAGAAAAATAAAATCCCCCTGGGAACACTTCACTCCAAATAACATCATATGGAACAAAATACAGGTTGTTATTAAAATACTTTTTCTATTAATAGTAGATATCAGTTCTCAAATTGCCAATAATATGAACACCTACAAATTAAATATCAAGGGAATTGTCAACTGAAGCTAATTTCATCAAAAAACTAAAATTATCTTTAGACAGTTAATTTCTTTTACACCTCAGAAGGATTACCATTATTTAGATCACTATGAATATTTTGCATTGATAGCATTAGATCCCTGAGTACCATGTTTTTCCAAATGAGAGCTGCATATGAATTGGTGATTTTTTTAACCACTTAGGTTGACTGTACAGGTTAACTTAGTGATAAAAAAAGTAATGGTAAGATTTCTGTCTTTCTTTCTTTAACATTAAAGTGACATTTATTTATTTAGTTATTTTTATTGAAGCATAACTGATTATACATATTTTGCGGGTACAGCACTGACTATCATCATCTGTATACAACATATGAGAATCAAATCAATATTATTAGTATATTCGTTATTACAAATCATAATTATTCTTTATGCCTTTTACCTAATTTCTCCCCAACCCCCCTCTCCCTACCCCCGTCCCACCTCTGGTAACCATAGATTTGTACCCTCCTTCTGAAAGTTCAGTGTATCATTGTGGTCTTTTCTTTCTCTCTCTCTTTTCCTCTCCTTCCTTCTTTCTTTCTTTCCTTGTTTCCTGCTTTCTTTCCATCTTTCTTTCTTTCTGTCTGTCTTACTTAGCACCCATTTATGAGTGAGGACATGCAATATGTCTCTTTCTGTGTCTGGTTTATTTTACTTAACATAATTTTCTCCAACTTCATCCATGTTGCTGCAAATGACAGAATTTCATTATTTTTTTTTGGCTGAGTAGTATTCCACACACACACACACACGACATTTTCCTTATCCAGTCAGCCATCTAGAGACTCATAGGTTGGTTCCATATTTTGCCTATTGTAAATAGAACTGTGATAAACATGGGAGTGCAGGTATCCTTTTGACATGATGATTTCTATTCCTTTGGGTATATTCCCAGTACTGGGATTACTGGATCCTGTGGCAATTCTATCAGTAGGTGTTTGAGGAACCTCCGTATTCTTTTCCATAGTGGCCATACTAATTTGTAGTCCCACCAACAGTGTAGAAGAGTTCCCTTTTCTCCACATCCTTGCCAGCATTTGTTATTCTCAGTCTTTTTAATAATGGCCAGTCTGACTGGGGTGAGATGATATCTCAGTGTGGTTTTGATTTGCATTTCCCTGATGACTAGTGATGTTGAGCGTACCTGTTGACCATTTGTATGTCTTCCTTTGAAAAATGCCTGTTCAGCTCCTTTGCCCATTTTTTAACTGGATTATTATTATTTTTACTGTGAAGTTGTTTGAGATCCTTGTAAATTCTGGATATGAATCCCTTGTCAGATGTAAAGTTTGCAGATATTTTCTACCATTCTGTAGGTTGTCGTTTCACTCTGTTGATTGTTTCCTTTGCTTTGCAGAAGCTTTTCTGCTTGACACAATCCCATTTGTTTATTTTTTCTTTTGTTGCTTGTGCGTTTGGGGTCTTATTTGTAAAGTCTTTGCCAGACATTCTTGCTGAAGTGTTTGCCCTATGTTTTCTTTTAGTGGTTTTAGAGTTTCAGGTCTTATGTTTAAGTCTTTAGTCCATTTGGAGTTGATTTTGGTATATGGCGAGAGGTACAGGTCTAGTTTCATTCTTCTGCATATAGATGTCCAGTTTTCCCACAGCACCATTTATTGAAAAGCATCTTTACCCCAGTGTATGTTGTTGGTGCCTTTGTCAAAGATCAGTTAGCTGTAAGTGTGTAGGTTGATTTCCAGATTTCTATTCTGTTCCACTGGTCCAAGTGTCTGTTTTTATGGCCATGGAACCATGCTGCTCTGGTTACAGTAGCCTCATAATATAGTTTGAAGTTGGGTAGTGTTATGCCTCTAGCTTTATTTTTTTTGTTCAGGATTGCTTTGGCTGTTTGGGGTCTTTTGCTATTGCAAATGAATGTTAGGATTGATTTTTCCATTTCACTGAAGAATGTAATTGGTATTTTGATGAGGATTGAATTGAGTCTGTAGATGTGAAATGTATGGACATTTTCACAATGTTAATTTTTCCAATCCAATAGCATGGAATGCCTTTCAGTCTTTTTGTGTCCACTTTAATTTCTTTCAGCAGTGATTTGTAGTTCTCGTTGTAGAGATCTTTCACCTCCTTGGTTAACTTGATTCTTAGATATTTTATGTTTTTGGTGACTATTGTAAATGGGCTTGCTTTCTTGATTTCTTTTTCTGCTAGTTTATTATAGGAGTATAAAAATGTTACTGATTTTTGGGTGTTGATTTTGTATCCCATAATGTTACTGAAATTGTTGATCAGCTCTAAAAGATTTTTCACAGAGTCTTTAGGTTTTTCTATATATATATAGGATTATGTCATCTGCAAATAGGGATGGTTTGACTTCATCCTCTCTAATCTGGATGCTTTTTATTTCTTTTTCTTGTCTGATTGCTCTGGCGAGTACTTCCAGTACTAAGTTAAATAGGAATGGTGAGAGTCGGCTTCCTTGTCTTGTTCCTATTCTTGAGAGAAAAGCTTACAACTTTTCCCCATTCAGGACAATATTAGCAACTGATTTGACTACACCTAATTTGCTTGGAGCCTTTATCATGAAGGGATGTTGAGTTTTGTCAAATGATTCTTCTTTGTGTGTTGAGTTAATCATATGTTTTTTGTCCCTGATTTTATTGATGTGGTATGTTACATTTATTGATTTGTGTATGTTAATCTATCCTTGCATCCCTAGGATGGTATATAATTTTCTTGATGTGCTGCCATATTCTGATTGACAATATTTTGTTGAGGATTTTTGTGTCTATGTTCACCAAGGACATTGGCCTATAATTATCTTTTGTTGTTATATCTTTGGTTTTGATATCAGGGTGATGCTGGCCTCATAGAATGAGTTTGGGAGAATGGCCTCTGTTTCAATTTTTTGAAATAGTTTGAAGAGACTTGGTATTAATTCCTCTTTTAAGATTTGATAGAATTCAGCAGTAAAGCCATCTAGTCCTGGGTTTTTCTTTGTTGGAAGATTGCTGATTAGTGCTTCTATCTCATTGCTTGTTATTTGTCTCTTCAGGTTTTCTATTTCTTCTTAGTTCAGTCTTGGTAGTCTGTACATGTCCAGAAATGGTAAGATTTCAAAATTAGTAATAACCCCACCCCTATCCTCTTCTGCAATTTGGTGATTTATGACATTTCAAAGAAGGAGACTTATTTTATTTATTTTATTTGGGTTATGCAACAAATTGCGTAATACAATCTTATACTACTTAGTGTGAATAAGATTAAACACATTTTGTTTTGTTTTGGATTTTGGAATTGGATGGAAAAACTTAAAGAGAATATTAAGACAGTAGGAGCTTCTAAGAAAAAGAAATTTTATATATATATATAAATAATGAAATAATAAAAGAAATTATATATACATACTATATATATGATAAGGAATGCTTAAAAAACAAATTATGCCTACTTCACAATTCTGACTTCAAAAAAGCCTAATCAAAAAATATATGTGGATAAAACACTATCTATTTTGCATTTATACATACATTTATATACACATTTTAAAATAATTTAGGACAACTGTTCAGTTGTCATATTGCACTTGTTCCATTTTACCAGCTCAATATTATTAATATTAGTTGGCATTTATTAATAACTTCAGGGAGTATTTACCAATGTCCTTCATGTGAAATTGGGGGAATATTTTGATTGCTCATGGAGAGATGAGTGCTGTATAGATCTTAAACAAATAATATAACTTAAGTTGCAAAAAGAAAGATACATGTAAGTTCACCCTGTACCTCATCAAGAAATAATTCTTAGAACAGAGGACTATTAGAGCTTCCAAGAAACTTAGAAGTAATTGAAGGAAATTTATGAAATTTGAATGAAGTGAAGATATTCCCTTGGATTTGAAGAAATAAATAAATAGTTTCAGACATAAAGGATGTTTTAGAGAAGAAACCAAGTATAGAAAGTTGTAAATAGAGTCATTTGGTTTTCATGGGTCATTGCCAGATGATCTATAACACTCAAATACAAGATGAACAATTTGATCAATAGAGATAGGAAGGCAAGAAGAATGATTGCAGTTAGATTTTAAAATAGTGAAGGGATATAAGAGAAATACATTTTCCATAAGAGAAATACATTTTCCAAAGATGATTATGTTAGAGGTCATGTAAATTCCCAGCTATACCTCGTAATCGTCTTCATTTAATTTGTTTAAATTTTGATGACCTAATTTCTTTTATGTCTTTCTCATTTCCTTCAACAACTGATTGAGTTTATATATATTCCATGTGCTATGTTTCTTGCTAGTTTATAATGTTGAACAAAACTGGCCATAGAGGACCTTACAGGCTTAGAGTGGATTGAGAGTAAGTGATATTGATAAAATAGCTAAATAAATGTAAATTTATTACTCTAATAAGAACAAGTACACCAAGTTATGAAAACATCCAATGAAGGGCAGTATATCTAGTTGGAGAGGTCCAGAAGGTGTTTCTAAAGAACACATAATTCTGCTCAGTTTTTGCTCTGCCTAGTTGCTAATTGGACGAAATCCTACCTTTAGTGCTGATTATTATTTCCTATTTTTCTGACACGACTACTTTACAAATGTCTGACCCTGAATTGACTAGCATCTCTGATGAATACCAATTTTTTCACAATCATATGGAGCAATCATGGGTCTATTAGGTGCACAATAGCAAACCCCAGCTCATCTCTTTTGTTACAACATCCCCTGATGATCTCCTCCCTATCTCTGAAAGCTTAGCTTTGTTATAGCGACTATAGGTCCCCTCATTAAGTTTTATGTATCAAACAAAAATACTCAGAGTACATCAAACTTTTTACATTTCAGGGTAAAGAAAATTATCAGTACATTAAATTGTTGATAGATTTCTGTGGATGGATTTTAGTATGCATTTAAGATTTAAACACTTTTCCCCCAAAATGTAGGATGTATGTTGGAGGGGGAGGAGATTCTTTATTATGGGAACAAAACAAAACACCATGCTTTGACTTACTACAAAATGCACTTGAAATTGTATAGGAAGACAGCACTTCGTGGGAGTTCTCGCCTCCTATTCCTTGGAATTTCTAGATTGAGCATGCTGAAGCAAAACTGAATGGGTTCACTAGTGAAAGAGAATCTTCTTCAGGACACAAAGCCAACTGGAAGGCAGCTGGATGATATGGCTTCCATGAATGAAGGGTCTAGTAATGAAGAGTCACTTCAACCTCTACAGATCATTTTCCTTATTAATCAAAATCCTCACAAATATAGAAGAAATGTCCCTTAGACATGAAGAAGTTATTACAGTTACTCCTACACTCATTAAGGAAGTATTACTTCCTTAAAAGGGATGTTATAATCCTGCCTGTTCAGTCTTTGGCATAGTCTGATGCAAATGGACCAAATAACAATAGCTACCACTTATTTAAGTTTTTTTTTATTGAAACATAGTTGATTGTACATATCTGTGGGGTACAGCATTGAATAGCAATACCAGTGTGCAATATGTGATGCTCAAATCAGGATAATTAGTATTCAACATTTAAAATGTAATCGATTTTCATGGCCCTTTACCAATTCCTCCCATACTCCCCCTCCCTTCCCCCTTTCCTGCCTCTGGCAACGTCAGCTCCATTCTCTCCTTGTGAAAGTTCTACATATTATTGTGGTAGTTCTTTCTTTTATTCTCTCTCTCTTTCTCTCTCTCTCTCCCCCCCCCAGTATGTTTTCACAACAACCCCACAAGGCACATGAACAAATGCTATGCTCATTTTTTCACGTGAATAGACAGTAGCTGCAGGACTCTTCTCATTTTCTCAAAAGCACAACAGGTCTTTTTGCAAATCTCATTAACTTCAACAGGATTTGACAGAAGTTTCTTCAAAATATATTCAAAGTTTGATTACTTGTCACTACCACCACTGCCCTGGTCTAAGCCACCACCTTTCTCCTGATTATTGCAATGCCTTCTAATCAGTTTCCCTACTTCTAGACTTACCTGCCTTCAGTCTATTTTCAACGCAGCAGCTAGTGTGATCCCATAAAAATGTAAGTTAAATCATGTCATATCCATGCTCAAAGCCTTCATCATTTTCCCATAACCTGCAAGGTGCTTCATAATTTAGCTCCCTGGTGACTCTGTTTCCATCTTGTTATTTCCTGCTACTACTCTCGACCTTGTTCACTATTTACCAGCCACACTGGGCTTATGCTGCTCCTTGAACATGCCAGTATTGATCTCATCTCAGAGTATTTGACATGCTGTTTCCTCTATTTCGAAAGCTTTCCCACGGATATATATGCATGGCAATTTTACTAAAAATTAACCTCCAGGAAAGGCCTTCCCTGAGCACAATATCTAAAATATCAGTCCCCCTATATTCTTGTTTTCTATGGATTTTTTTTTACATGTACCCAATGTCTACGTTCCATATATTTTTCACCATTTTTAGCACCTGTTACAACTAGAGTGTGAGCTTTCTACGGGCAGAGTATTTCTCAGTTTTATTCCCTGCAGTATCTGCAGTACCCATAAGAGTATTTTGCATAGAAGAAGTGCTTAATATTTGTTGAATAAACAAGTGAAGCTCCCAGGTGTTAAATAATTTACCAAAGGTTACATGGATAACAGTGGAGAACCCTGTATTCAAATGAGGTCTTTCTTATTTCACGGTATTTTACTTATTAATTTGTGACACCTGCCTGGCTTTCTTACATTGCACTTGCTATCTTCTAAACATACAAATGCAGAGAGTCCAAATATAACACACTTACCCTACCGCCTGCCTCTGGGTAGAGAAATGACGTGGTAATGTATAATTATTCGGCTCCAGTTAGAACATCTCATAGCCATATTCTAGAACCACTGCCAGACTTGCACCGCTCTACTCTTATTCCCCATTCCCTAATGATGCTCTGTATCTTGCAGCTTACACGAAAATGTGATTTTTGCTAAATGAGTATGCATATTTTGACAAACCAATGGGGATCTGATATGCTTTAAAGTGGAAGTGGCAGTTACAGTGAGTTTCTCAAAGCTGAAGGACATATGGATTTTAAAAATTAAAAGTTAAAAAAAAAAAAAAAAAAACACAAGGCAAAAGAGCAACAAGAGCCACAACTACTGCTTCAGAATTCCTTTAATAAACAGCTGGTCCCATATTCCATCCCCTTTTATCTCCTGAATGAGAACAGTCAGCCTCTCGTAAAATCATGGATTAAACCCAATAGATTTATCCACGGAAATTTTTGAGAAATTAATACGTTATTTTCTAAGGAGTATAATGGTGAAAAGAAAAGGAAGTTAAGGAAAAGAAAAGGAAGTTAAGTAAAGCCAATCAGTCCTATTTATCAACTTCTCTAATTTCTTCTTCAATTGTTATTTTAATCCTATTTAGAGGAGCAAATAAAACTGGAGATACTTCTAGAGGCAATTGAAAAAGTTTTAGTTAGAAAGCAAATACATAAGAGAGGTAAGAAACTGCTAAAAGAAAAACACAGCTTCAGCCAAATTGCAATACTCTTTGTTATATTGCCCTACCACCTTATTTCATTCATCTGATTACATGTTTTGTAATAGTGAAAGGGGAAGAAAACCCTTAGGTTCTCCCGTCATAGTAAATATCCCTCACTAATGTGAGTAAAATGTCACAAAAACCTGTGTATTGGTAGAGAATGGTAAGATAACAAATAAAACACATTTTCTACCCCCCCACAAAAAAATAATTCTATTTTTCTCAAGCATATATTAATTCCAAAGACTCTTGCATACTGGTCTTTAGAGGATACAGCAGTTAGAAGCATGACTGACAATTTCCAAAATTCTTAATTAGTATTTCCACTGAGCACATGCGACACTAAAGGGAGATGAAACTTGGGATTTGATTTTCCTAGCAGCACAGAATGTACTGATTAAGCTATATTTCTCTCAGTGCTCAAGTCACTGAAGCAATAATATACTGTGAAGTACTAAGGAAGTCTGAAAAAGTTACTTTGGCTTCATGGTACGAGCTACCTTGCTAAAGGGAAATTATTTGACACTGAAGGCATTCTAAACTCATTCTCCCATAACAAGGTTTGTAAACATTTAATGTTAACTGATAAAGCCATATTCTCTTGCTTCTCACTAGCCATAGAAAGCTTCAATTAGAGTAATGCCTCCTGAATAATGCTCCTATAAACCTTATGTAATTATTATAGATACTATTTTAATACAGGAATGATTCTAACAGAATGTTTAACTATTAACCTATGTGTGAGAATGGTAGTTCAATTAAATGTCATATAATAAAGTTTCCATTAAGGCTTTTCTGGAAATATTTTCAGGTGGATAGCATGTTAGGGGGTTTTATTTATAATGACACAGTTAAGTGCTTTTCATTGTTTAGTCATCTAATTTCACTGAATCCCCTTAAGAAAGGGAGAATATTAACATTTATCATTTTTTAAAAGTCCGTGAACGTAAATGCTGGCAAGGTTGCGGAGAAAAAGGAACTCTCATACACTGTTGGTGGGACTGCAAAATGGTGCAGCCTCTATGGAAAATTGTATGGAGGTTCCTCAAACAATTGCAGATAGATCTACTATATGACCCAGCTATCCCACTGCTGGGAATATATCCAAAGGAATGGAAATCATCAAGTCGAAGGTATACCTGTTCCCCAATATTCATCGCAGCACTCTTTACAATAGCTAAGACTTGGAACAAGCCCAAATGTCCATCATCAAATGAGTGGATACGGAAAACGTGGTATATCTACACAATGGAATATTACACAATGGAATACTACTCTGCTATAAAAAAGAATGAAATACTGCCATTTGCAACGACATGGATGGACCTAGAGAGAATTATATTAAGTGAAATGAGTCAGGCACAGAAAGAGAAATATCACATGTTCTCACTTATTTGTGGTAGCTAAAAATAAATAAATAAATAAATACACAAAAAAACTGGGGGCGGGGGGAGGGAAGAAGACACAACAATTACAATTCCTTGAAGTTGATATGACAAGGGAACAGAAAGGACATTGTTGGGAGGGAGGGGGAGAGGATGGAGGGAGGGAGGTTTTGGTAATGGGCCACAATAATCAACCACATTGTATATTGACAAAATTTTTTAAAAATGTGATTAGGAAGAAGCAGCATTTCAAATATACTTGTAAAGATAGAATGTTTTTAAGTACCATGCAAGCATATTTTCAAATTCATGACTTTAAGAAAGTTATTTCTTGATTAAACATATATATATATAAAAAATTTTTTTTTTTGACCGGTAAGGGGATCGCAACCCTCGGCATGGTGTTGTTTGCACCGCACTCAGCCAGTGAGTGCACTAGCCATCCCTATATAGGATCCAAACCCACGGCCTCTGCCTCAGTGCTACCAGTGCCGCACTCTCCTGAGTGAGCCACCGGGCCGGCCCAAACATATTTTTTCATAAAGAACATAAAGTGCTTTAGTACCTAGAACCACAGGGTTTTCCCCCTTCCTCTTTCTCTCTGTTATTTCAAAAATCTTCCTCAAGGATAATCTATTTCATGGAATCACTTCTCTCAAAACAATACCCAATCAGAAAACAGGTTACTGTAATTTAAAATATCAATTAAAGCTGCTAAACGTGCAGTTTTTGTAAATGATTCTATATCTTACAGATTAAGAACTTTCATATTTTTAAAAAAGTCAATCTTCTTTATTAACTTTCCTTATTTACTAATATTTCATGATCCATTATTTCAATCAATAACCCTTCTAGCAAAAATCTATATTCCCTTAACATTGTGCTTTTACTTTTTCTCTCCCCGTCTGAACTTCTCTAGCTCTAGATAATCCTAAGAACCTGCCTTCCCTGTATCTGCCTTGGAGCAGCTAAGTCTGTTAAAGAGTCACTTGATAGGATTGATTAGTGACCTGATGACAGAAAAAGCAACATCAACGGTGCATTCTATGTTGGTTGTGTAGAGAGCTCTTCACTGTTATTATTTCAGGTATCCTCCAATCTCTTTGTGACTTTAGTTCCCACACATACCCTCTGACTCTGCAGATTATCTCACCTCACCCTTTGTAGAGAAATTGAAGCCATTAGAAGCATGATTCTCATTGACGTAATAATAAACTCTACACATGCCCACGTGGCCACCCATGTGCTCTTCTTCCCATTGCCCTGAGGCTCATCCCTCTAGTAGTGCTTTAATTTTTCACTTTCCTATTCTCAGGATCCCACCCAAGCATCTTCTCTTTCTCTTGTACATACATCTACGATCCATCCTGTTGCAAGCATGCTTCAGCCTCCACTATTTTTAACAATGGTTCTGGTATAACATCACCCTTCTAGCTGCTATATTTTTGTACAAAAATTTATCTTAAGAGTATTTTAGTAACAATTCACTTAAACATCACATTCACATTATCAAAAGTTATTTGGACCTGACTGACTGCACTACTCACCAGTATAAGGAAGTTTCTTTATAACTGATTGTTTTCATCTACTTAGAGTATATATATTTTTTCTCCTGGAAAAAGAGTACAGATTTTAATTAAATTTTTTTGATTGTACAAGATATTCAACTCAAGTTGGCATAAAATAATTGGAATTTATTGGCTTACATATATGAATGCTCTAGGAAGTAGTTTTGTTTTAGGAATGGCTGTATCCAGATAACTAATATCATCAGTACCCTACCTTCCCCCATTTCTCATCTTTACTTCTCCCACTGTTTTTTTTTTTTCCCTGACAAACTGGTTCTTCTCTTATGGTGACCCTTGGCAATCCTGTAAGTTGATTATACTTTAATACCAGGCAAAGATCTGGGATGATGCTAAATGCTTGACTTGGAATGATGTAATCATAGCAGAATCAATCTCTGTAAGCTGAGGGAGGGAATTCCAAGCTTAGCCTCATCTTGAATATAATGTGACCATCTATCAACAAAATTAAAAATTCAGAAGAGAAGTAGGATTTTCTAATAATAATTAAAGGACCAGTGGTTAAACATAAATCAATAGATCAGAAGTATTTAAAAATCTATAGGCAAAAGTTATTTTACAGAAGAGTTTTACATAACTTCTAAGAAGTAATTCTGATGCTATCAAATATCAAATTTTATCATGAACCTAGCAAAATCAATACAACAAAACTGAAGAAAGGTGATGTAAAACAAAACAATAGACTAATTTTACTTATGAATATAGCAAAAGCTTTTTTAAAAGTTGAGAATCTAGTAGCATATCAAATGCAAAAATACAATAATGGCCTGCTATAAGAAATCTAGCAAGTTAAAGAGAATAATCATATAATTATGTCAGTATATTCAGAAAACCCATTAGATAAAAATAAGTAGACTTTTCTAAAAAAGTTTTAAATAGAATTAAATGTAGTCAATTATTTTTTCTACTGAAAATCTATTGTAGTGAGTGTTTTTTGTTTTCTCAGCACATTTGAACACTCTTCCTCTATGTTGGGAATGACTCATCTTATGAATTCATGCTTCTCCCAGATACCAACAGAAAACTTACTTTCTAAGCTGTACTTGCTAAGGGCAATTATGCAGAATATAAAAGCAATTTCTGCATATCAAAAAGGAACACAGTCCAAAGAGTTTTGGGGTTACCCATTCTGACTTCCAGTGCTCACTAATTTATTTTGAATAATAACAACTAATATTTTAAAAATTCCCTTAACATATTATGACAGAAATAACTAGAAAAGTCTCTGAAATGTATTATTTTATCAATTTTTGATAATGTGTCAATAGTTATTATCAAACTTGGTTCACCATAACCTCTGATTGAAGAACAAAAACTGTTAATATCTTAAACAAACTCTATGAGTACCTGAACTGAACTCTTTATAAGAAGCTAATAGTTTATTACTATTATATTATATATCATATTATATATATATATATATATATATATAGTGCATTTCTAAGGTCTCAGATTTCTCTTTATGATGTATGTTAGGAGAAGATGAAAATAAAAGAGCCCACATTTGCAATTCCTAAGCAGTAGCCTTATTCCTTCCTTATGTATTATTCTCTGAATATAGTTGAAACAAAACAAAACAGAAATGAACCTCTAAAATTATTTTTCAAGAACAGATTATTCAGTGTTATCTTCCTGATTATATCTATATAGGCCCATGCCACTCTTCTGAAATTCACCCTTATTTGGGTATCCAATATTCATCTTGTATAGAATCTGTATACAAATTTATATTCTTTTTTTTTTTTTTTTTTTTCATTTTTGAGACTGGCCACACTGTGCTCAGCCAGTGAGCGCTGTGAGTGCACCAGTCATCCCTATATAGGATCCGAACCCGCGGCGGGAGCGCTGCTGCGCTCCCAGCACCGCACTCTCCTGAGTGCGCCACGGGCTTGGCCCCAAATTTATATTCTAATATCACTTATCCAAACATGTGAAAAAGGAGTACATATATGACCTGGTTCCCCTGAAGCAATGGCCCCAAATTTCAGGTAATAACTTCATAGAGAAGCTCAGATTGAATGAGCTAGTACAAGTCCTTACTATATCAGATACCAAAATGTTTAAGAATATTTCAAGTCGAGTTCCGAGCTCATTTTTTAATTGAAAAGGCATTTGTTGAGTACTTTTACAACAATTCTGGGCAGTAGTAACTAAAAAAAGAAAATAAGGCATAGCAGTAATTTCTACTAGTCTTGATTTTTAAAGTTTTAAGTGGAAGATATCCAAGTCATTATAAAAATGGAAAAGGAAATGTTACCAAGGCCTCAGAGAAAATTGGAATCAACGGGAAAGACCCCAGTGTTCTGCTATCATTTATGTGGGCTTTTCCCTTTGCCAAAGGATCTCATTTCTTCCTGTTTCAGACTGAATTCTTCCAAAGGCTGAATCATGGAAACCACTCCTCTAAAGTCTAACATGTCCACCTACAAAAAGGAGCTAACCTTCAGGTGCTCTCTTCCAAGGTCAAAACCCTGGAGAAAGGCCTCTACCAGCCTAGCTTAAGTCAGCTTCTCTTTCCTATTTTAATCACTTGCAGCAAAGGGATTATGGTCTTTGACCCAGTTTCAAACAGGACACAACCCCGATAAACTGACCAGAGCAAGTAAGGCTAGTAAGAAAATTGCATCAGTAACAATAAGGATCTCATCATTAGGGTAGAAGAAAGAAGTAATTCTTAGTAGGATGCTAGGTTATGTTCTTGGAAGACAAATTAAATATATATGTGAACTTGGCCCTCACATCACAGGCAGGAGTGGAGACAATTAGCTTTGTATCTCATGAATATTCTTAATAAATATTTAAAAAAAAGAAAGTCAATGTTACTGTTTGATAATTTAAAAATAAAAATGTTTAAAAGGGCCATGATTAGGTTTTTCTCCAGAAGATGGCCTTTCTTCATATTTTTTCTAAACTGGATCATATTTAGAACATTATTATTATCTAATAGGAATTTTAAATGGATATAGTTGATGTGTAGATTAAATAAAATGATGTATGAAAGTGCTATTAAAATAAAGTAAATAAATATATATATGTGAGTGTGTGTGCATGTGTATACTCACAAATCTCACCATACTTGAGGATATCTACTTAAAGAAATAATTGCAAATAGTAATATTTCTACTCATAGAGAAGCATATTTCCTTCTACTAAAATGTGTAATGTCATACATTAAACCAAAATTATAGCAAAATGGACCTGAATTTGAGAATGAGAACATTGTGATTTAATGAAACAGAAAACAGGCTACAAGCTACTGACTGAATTGGCCATTTACTGCTTATTGCTGTGACTAATTTTTCAGTGGATAGCACTGCTTTCTGATATTAGTTTCATTTATAATTTTTCTTGGAAAATCATGCCTTTACTGAGTCCCCTTACCCTTCAACAGTCATTTGAAATGACCCTGTGCAGCCTTTCTTAACTTAAAAACATATTTCCTACAGAAACATAATTTTTAAAATTAACATTTTTGTCAAAGCATTATTTATGTACTGAAGTTTTTGGATTGAGCCAGTCTTCACAATATTTTGAAATCTTAATAACTAGGAATGGGGAACATGCCATTATAACAGTTTTTCTCTTTCTCTACAATGGGAGACTTTAATACCCATTTGGGGTGCAACCATCTTTTTAGTTTGAGGGAAATTTAGTTTTATTTGACTTTACAAAAGTTGTACCCACAATTAGCCACAGAGGCTAAATCTTGCTGAATTCTGACTATAGGCCAGGCAGAGTGGTGAGAATTGCTACATGCTGTATTTCGTTTAGTCCCCACAACCAACCAAGGAGGTAGAACCTATTATTATCATCAATTTACAGATGAAAAATACCTTGGCTTGGAGGGCTTAGTTAACCTGCTCCCAGCTCACACAGCTAAGAAGTATAGAGATAGAATTAGCAGACAGCACCCTGATTCTAACACATAACTCGTCTCTCTGCATAACCCTGATACAGGGTTTATTTGCCCCAGTGAAATTAACTTAATAATAATAGTTAACATTTATCAAGCACTGATTTTGTAGCAGGCATCTGGTTTACTGTTTTATGCATATCTCATTTAACTCTCACTCTAATCATGCTAGCAGGTACTCATATAAACTAATACTGTAGAATGACTAAGTCTAGTTAATTAACATATGCATTACCTCATATAGTTACCATTTTATTATTATTATTGTTATCATCATCTTAATTTTAGGTGATGATACTGAAACATTGTGAGAAGAAATAATTTTCCAAGGTCATCCAAATATAAGTGGCTCAAAATTGAGTTTATCCAATTCTAGCATTTGTGCCTTTAAGCATAATGCTGAATACATGGGGGGAAAAGCCTACTAAAAGACATACAGTCATCCCCTCTAATTTGCAGGGGATAGTTCCAAACCCCTGCAGTAGATGCCTGAAAACTCAGGTAGATAATATGGAACCCTACACATTCAGAGCTCCATATCTGTGGGTTCTGCTTCTGGGGATTCAACCAGCTGCAGATAGAAAATATATAAATAGTTTTAAATGCATTTATATTAACAGGTACAGACTTTTTTGGTCATTATTCTCTAAACAGTACAGTATAACAACTATTTACATAGCATTTACATTGTTTTAGGTATTATAAGTATTCTAGAGATGGTCAAAAATATATGGGAGCATGTGCATAAGTTATGTGCAATATGAGGGACTTGAACAGTCGAGGATTTTGATGTCAAAGAGAGATCTTGGAAACGGTCCCCAGAGGATACTGAGGGATGACTGTCTATACAATGTTTTTTCCTATACTTACATACCTACAATAATGTTTAATTTATAAATTAGGCATAGTAAGAGATTATCAACAATAACTAATAATAAAATGGGATGATCAAGTAAAATAAGGGTTACTTGAACACAAGCTCTGTGATAATATCACAACAATCTATCTGATAACAGACTGCTACTAAGTGACTAATGGGGGGGATTGGGGGGTGTCATGTAGTATTTACAGTGTGGATACTGGACAAAGTGATGATTCATATTCCAGGCAGGACAGAGCAATGGCTGAGATTTCATCACGCTACTCAGAATGGCACCAAATATAAAACATATGAATTGTTTATTTCCGTAATTTTCCATTTCATTTCTATTTTTGGACCACAATTAACTGAGGGTAACTGAAACCACAGAAAGCAAAACTGCAGATAAGAGGGGGGACTACTGTATAGCAGATTATTTCCAATACTATAAAGATAGACCATAGCGGCCGGCCCGGTGGCGCACTGCTACAGTGCACCGCTTGGGAGCGCGGCAGGGCTCCCGCCGAGGGTTCGGATCCCACATACAGACCGGTTCCCGCTCATTGGCTGAGCGAGGTGTGGGAGCAACACCAAGGGTTGCGATCCCGTTGCCAGTCCCGGTCCAGTACGGGTGCGACACTGAGGGTTGCAATCTGTTGCCGGACACGAAAAAAAAAGACAAAAAGGAAAAAATAAAATAAAAAAATAAAGATAGACCATAGCATACAGATCCAGATATAGCACAATCACAAAATAAAATATTGTGCAGTAATTAAAATATTGTTCATAAATATCATAAAATAACATTCAGAATGTCTATTGTATATCCTAGGTTAAAAAATACAAAATTTTATATGTAGTACAATAACAAAATTGAAAAAAATAAATTCTGCATTAAAAATCATTGAAGGTAATGAATCAAATAGTGATTGTGATTGGATGGCTGGACTATGCATGATATTTCTTTCTTCTGCATTTGAAAATTACCTAATTATCCTTAATAAGCTCATAATACTTCTATAATTGTGTAATTTTAATTTCACATATGCAGTCTCATTTGAGAGATTTAGATGTTAATGATACATGAGTTTTCCTACTAGGGGGAGGGCCTTGTCCTTTAAACCTTGTACCCTATCAAACTATTGAACTGACCCTTCTAGGCAAAGAGGCATGAAAGGTTTCTATTGTCACCTTGGCCACATCATTATATCAGGTAGGCCTCGTATGCTTTCTTCTTTCATAAGCACAAGCACGTTATTAATAAGTAAGTCAATCCTGGTTATGCATCCTCTTCTGTCTTCTGCCTACCAGGTACTGGGAAGGTCTCGGCTGGTTTTGCTGATATAAAAAAGTACCTGCTCATCCTCTCTGTTGTACAATCACAAGCCACACACAGTGACTCCCAGTCACCATCCTTGAGCACAGGACTTAGGTATTTCAGAGTACTGACTTCTTCCTCTGGGGCACAAACTCAGCTCAGCTTCCAGGCTTAGAGAGACCCATCTGCAGTCTTCTATCCCTGGTGTTCTGTCCTTCACAGCTCAAATTTTCTAGTCTAGTCTGCCACAACATTAGCTCTTTTCTCACACATTCTGGATGACTTTTGAATTAATCTATTCATAGACATTTTAATACTGAGATTCTCATTCACTGTGCAGATTTATAAATGGCAAATCACAAATTTTAAAAAAATTTAGATAGACCTGTTATACTCTAGTTCAATAACATATTTAGTCCATGACATTATTTCTTGCTTTTCCAATACTTTACTCTCTATTCCCAATTTACAGTGCAACAAATGCCTTGTATAAAACGGCACTTAGAAAAATGTAAGGATAAGTTTTTAAAGCACCAAGTGTTTCTTGTGATATATTAAAATGTCTGATCACAGTCACTCTCCTTACGAAAGGGTAAGTAAATAGAAATATTTGTCAATAGGTAGTAACCCCAGGTAAACATTTGGGTTTTAGTGACATTGTTTTTAATTCATAAAATATTCATATAATATAATACATTACTTAATTACATATGACATACTAAAAATAATATCAGGCTTCAGTAATATATAAAATATCATTCTAAGAGGCTATAGTCATATATAGAAAGTTACAAAATGGGGATGTGTTGGTACAACTTTAAAAGGATAAAGCTCACAGTATTGTTCTCATTTACCCAATCCTGTCATAAGAACCTTTCAACAGTAATTATAAAGGTCAAATGAACTGGTAAGTAAAAGCATCTAGCATGCTATATGGTACAAAATAGTTGATATTTAACTCTTTGCTACCAACATTTGAATATATTTGAATACATTGTTCGGCAATGGGCCACAATAATCAACGACATTGTATAATGACAAAATAAAATTAAATTAAAAAAAAAAAAAATAGGGCCGGCCCGGTGGTGCACTGCTACAGTGCGCCACTTGGGAAGTGCGGCAGCGCTCCCACCGAGGGTTCGGATCCCACATACAGACCGGTTCCCGCTCACTGGCTGAGTGAGGTGTGGGAGCAACACCGAGGGTTGCGATCCCGTTGCTGGTCCCGGTCCGGTACGGGCGCGACACTGAGGGTTGCGATCCGTTGCCGGTCAGGAAAAAAGACAAAAAGGAAAAAAAAATAAAAATATATAAATAAATAAATAAAAGCTGTGTAAACTGAGCGGAAATAAAACAGGCAACTTTTTCATAAAGAAAAATGAATACATTGTCATTGAGTACATTGAGTACCAGGTTAAGCACTTTGTATGGATTATCTCATTTAAACTTTTTAATTTTTTAACATAAACTCTAAAAAGACATCATAGTTTAGTAATGTGCCTAAAGTAAAACAGATGGAATATGATGAAGCCTGGATTTGAACCCAGCCTGTGTGACTTCAGAGATCCTGTGATTACCTGCTGGTCTCAACCTGCTTCAGTTTGTAAGAATGTACTAGCTACCACACACATAAGCTAGTAAGGTAATGAGCACAAATCCTAAGAGAACGGCAGTCTTCCGACTCTGTTCCAGAGATTACTTTAGCCATTAACACTAAGAGTATTGTCATGGGTTTTTGGTGTGTCAACTTGGCGAGGCTGAGCTTGAGAAAGGCAGCGAGGGCAGCAGCTCCTTTGTAGCACACACACACCTTCTTCCAGTTCTTTAATCAAACACTGATTGAGGTGCTTCCATGAAGGGATTTTTGTGCATATAATTAAAGTCCCTGAGTATCTCCCTTTAAATAAAGAAGATTATCCTGGACGAACCTGACCTAATCAGATGAGCCCTTAAAAGGGCCTGGGCTAATCCTGGTGATAGAAATTCCAAACAGCACCTTGGTCTATAATTTCTACCCCTACCCTGGACTTTCCCCTCCTAACTACCTTCCCTATGGAATTTAGACTTGCTTAATCTGCATCCACACACAATTGCCTACACCAATTCCTTGTAATACATATATCACCGTAGGTAGGAAGGTAGGTAGATAGACAGACAGGTAGGTAGGTAGACAGACGGTCTGCTTCTCTGGTTGAATCTTGACTGCTACAAGTGTTATCAATGTCAGATCCTGATTCTGTGGGACATAAAGATTATACGGTTTGGTGTGTATATAGATTTTCTTTAAGAAAAACAATAGATATTTAGGTATGAAAAAAAATCAAAAGAAATAAGTTTTTATAAGTTAGCAATTACCACAAACATCACATAAGTCAGAATAATGATATATTTTTATTATGAACTGCCTGGCTTGCTTTAAAATGTTCTCTTTCTCCACAATTTTTGGCTGCATACTACTTGTCTCTCCATATGACAAAAATTTGGTCATAGTATTTTCCATAAAAAGAATTTAAAGAAAGATAAGCCTGTCCTCTAGCATGGTTGACTGAAATTTTGTTTTTTTACTAAGGACAACTTTGACCTGGTGTCAATGAAAAGCAGATTATTCACTTAAACAATTTTAACCTCTTTAATGGCTGATCATTTTCTACAGATTTGCTTCAGGCCCCACATATTTGGAAACCTGATCCCCCTTCACCACCTATATACTTAAAGTACCTGATCGCCCTTTACCACTTACACACCTATGCATCACCATAGGATGTGTTCTTGTTGCAGTATGACCTTTGGTACAGCACCTTCGAGGCATGATGTTGAGTGTGTTAGCACACAGGCAGTACTCCTGGAAGCTACTCCCACCCCAGGCATTCAGCAACACCTTAAAAATAAGCAGTGTGACTATGAACAACATAAATACATCCATTAAAACCAAACAAAATGTTTCCTCAACCCAAATTCCCCATGGTTAGAACCCAAAATGCCTGAAGCTATCCCAACACTACTAGACCTTAGATGAACAAGTATAACAACAGGAGTTAAATGAGATGGCCATTTTAACTGATTTTGTATTAAATATCTTACTTCTACAAATGATACATAAACATATAATCATGTCGTGGTAGGCTGAATAATGGCTTCTTAATCCTCAGAACCCACAAAAATTAACTTATATGACAAAAAAGGACTTTGAAGATGTGATCAAATTAAGTACTCTGCAATGGGGAGATTTTCCTGGATTACCAGGAAATGAATGAAGTCATAAGTGTCTTTATAAGAGGAAGATGGGAGACCAGAGGGACAGAGCAATGTGAGGATGGAAACAAAGGGAATGTTGTGAAGAGGGGCCACAAACCAAGGAGCATAGGCAGTCTGCAGAAGTAGGAAAAAGCAAAGAAACAGATCCTCCCCCCGCACCTCTGCCAGAAGACTCTAGAAGGAACACAGCCCTGGTGACACTTTGGTTTTAGACTTCTGACTGACCTCCAGACCTGTAAAAATAAATCGATGTTTTAAGCCACTATATTTGTACTAATTTGTTACAGCAGCAATAGAAAAATGATTCACAAGCATATACATTGCTGGGCCCCTTCAAGGGCTTTAAAGGGGCCCCATACTGGTGAGGGGTTCTGAAGCTTAAGCTCCATTGTATTATCCAAATACAAAAAGAAAATACATGTGATGCTTTCATGAGAAGCCTTATGCCCTGAGAGATTGTCATGGTGAGGGAGTGGTCTGGCCCTGCTAGTAACATGGTGCCCCTTCAAGCAATACATCTTATTCAACATACATTTAAGAAGAAAGCCCAGTGCTGGCACCAGCAGGCTGCCACCAGGGCTGAGAAGCAAGGCATGTAGTGGCAATACCACCCTGAACAATTTAGTTCTACCTCACCCATCTGAACACATGCTCTGTGGTTAACTTGCTCATGTGTCTTCCAAGGCAGCTGCTCCGGCAGGCTCCCCTCAGAGGATTCCTCCTTTTCACAGGTGGCTCATCGAAGTGTCCCTTCTAACCACATATAATACTCTTCCCTAAGGGACATTCTGGTGATTTCCCCCAATTCATGTTTCCAGTAATATTTTAGTGCTTTTGGAGCCCCAGGCAATTGCTCTTCTAGCTTTCTCCTTAATTCTCTTCTGGATATAATCCCAGAAATCTGCCCACCTTGATTCCTACCTTTCTGGAATGACTCTTAGGTGAAGCTAGTGTGGTGCAGAGGACAGAGAGTCAGCTTGGGAGTCAACCAGACAGTCTAATCCTGCTTCTGGCACTTATGGTGTGAATGCCTTCAAGTAAAGCTAATGATGTTTCTCACCAACATTTAGTGAGGATTAAGGAAAATCACAAGGAACTCTCTTGTTTGCTATAGGCATCTAGTGGGTAGAGGGCAAGGATTCTACCATGCACATGACATCTCCCTTCCAGAAAGGAACCCTAAGGGTCAGACACCTTAATCAAGGCAGAGTAAAGGACTTTTGTTCTATGAGTGTATGAACAGACTTCTCTAAAGAAACAATCAATAAATGAATCAATCAGTAAGCAAATAGCAAGATGTGAGCACTAATCCAAGCCACATTTAAAGTTGACTCAGTTCTCAACCTTTCAGTTATGTGAATTAATACTATTTAAGCCAATTTGAGTTGCTTTCAAGTTATTGCTTCTGAAACCTTCTTAATCAAGTATGGTAGACATGGGGTTACACTGGGCAGCTTCCTTTTCAAGGAAGTTCTTGTGGTCCCATCTTCAGGGAGTGCTGACAAGGGCAGACTCAGCTGTCAGAACTTCAGGGATTACTTCCAAGACAGAGAACTGCTTCACTTCTGGAGCAGATGATATCCAGGGACTGGCTGAGGCACATGTGTAAGAGTTCAGCCATTTGGACCCAATGTAGGACAGCTCTGAGCAGTCATTTAAGGTCTAGAGCTCCCTATAGGGTCAGCCAATGCTGATGTTCAGGACTGACATGCAGCTCGACCTCTCCCTCTGCCCAGTCCTGCTTCAGCTCCTTCCTAATAAACATCCAGAGTACTCAACGTCGTCTCAGAGTCTGCTTCCTTGAGAACTCAACCTGCTTCACTGACACAACTAAGCAACTCTAAACTGTCCCAGAAATCTTAGTTGATAATTTACTGAGAGTAATACACAATGCTAGTAGTCCTAAAATATAATCTTCCTGAGGGCAGAGGCTTTGTCTGATTTATCTATTAGCTGTAAACTGGCACCAAAAACAGTCCTAGCTACTCACACATTTATTCAACAATTGTGAATCAGTGCCTTCTACTTGCCTTAGTACATATTTACTAAATGAATGAATAAAGGAATGGATAATTGAATGATATATTGAGATCTTCCTCTACTAATGTGACATTTTAGTTTGATTTACAGGTGAGCTAGGTCTCTATTTTCCTTTTGTTTACAACCTGCATTCCAGGATCAACGTTTTTGAAATATTCAATATGAGCTCCTTGACGAAAGGATTCACTCTGGCATAGCTTTATACTCTTCGAGTCTAACAGAGCATCTGACAAGTACCAAGTAAAGTCAATAATTATTTAAGAGCAAAGTTAAGTTTAAAAACAAGTCTGTCTTTAATCCATTCTTAAACTTCTAATCACAGCAAGTTTCTTCTGATGATGTAAGTTTACTATTTCACAAAAGAATCCTTAAAATATCAGAAGGTAGAAAAAGAGCATAAAATTTTAATATATATGTATATATACTGAGTAATTGCATGTCAGTTTGAAGTATTATTGGTTATGCTAACCTCAATAAATCTGGAAAATAAAGACTTCTGTTGATTGTGTCCACACAGTAGGAATAACTAGCAGGTGATGATTTTTCACTTACTTGTCAACAATTTATTTGACTTACCCCAAGCTACTTTATTCACTAATTCAATAGACATTAACTGAATGCCTGCTATGTGCCACGCTCTACTTCAGATACCAGGAAAGAAAAATTAGAAGGTATAGTCTTCCCTTCAAGGAGCTAACAGTCAAATCGAGGAAAAACACCGACATATAAACAAGAAATAATAGAAGAGTATGACAAAAGCCATATTGGAGGGACTGATTGCTAAAGAAATGCAGACAGACACACCTAACTCTTTTTGGGGGTGGAGAGTGGGTTGAAGTCAGGAAAGCCTTCGCAGATAAGGTTCCACTTTAATTGTGTCATGGATAAGTAGGAAACAGGTGGATGAAGGGAGGGCTAAGAAATGCATTCTGTCAGGGAGCCTATATGGACAAAGGCACAGAAAATTGATAGAACGCAGTCTATTTAATAATAGGAGTATTCAATTCAATATTGCTTAAGACAAGGGTTTTGAGAGGTATGAAAATAGGAAATGAGGAAAGGCAACGAGGTCCAACAGGGTGGGGGTGGGGGGCAAAGGCGAGAGGCTGCTACAGAAGTAGTGACAGGGCACCTCGTACTCACGTTAGTAAGTTCAAATGTTCTTCTCCAAATGGAGACCCACAGAATGATTTCTAAGTAAGTGTGTGACCGAACTGCACTTTTCTGTTTAGTATTTCAGTGACAGTGTGAAGGATGGAATAGAAAGGCCCTCTTGCTGGAAATAGAGACCATCAGGAGGGTATTATGGTGGTCCTGCCTGGACATAGTGCAGGTCTAGTTGGACACTGGGAGCTGGGGAGATGAGTGTGGTGCTATCGATAAATATAGGAGGCCTGGTGCTGGACCTTCAGGGAACTGGATGGGGCAGATGTTTGGAGAAAACCAAGATAAGTAACTTGGATAGTAGCTGACATACAGTATACAGAGGAGGAAGAGATTGGGAGGGAAAAGATGGTAAGTTAATTTGGGAACATGCTGAGTTTAAGTGTTTGTGAGACATCCTAATGGAGATGTACAATAGGAAGTAAGAAAGATATTTATAATGATACATGTAATCACTTATATGACACTATTATAGGGCACTGTTTTCCACATTTCATATATATTAACTCTTCATCCTTACACCCCTTATGAAAAGGAACTGAATGAAGCACATATAGGTAGCTTACACAAGCTTACACAGCTGGGATGTCACAACTAGAACCACTTTGCTCCAGGCTTATCCACAATAGCGCTGCCTCTCAGAAATATACGTGGATCTCAGGAGAGGACAAGAACTGATTTGGATATGCACATTTCAGAGTTATAAAATGCAAAGGTGACAGTTGAATCTTTGAACATAAACTTACACTCTCTGATGTATCCTTTCCCTGATACCAGTGCGCAACCACACCCACACCCACCCACCCACACCCACACACGGTTTTATGAGTAGTTTCAATATACTTGAGTGAGACAAATGAATTTGACCAGAAGAGACTTGTTTAGCCTGAAACGAATAACATTCACTGTAAGAGTTCTGATGGGTAAACTGGACTTCTCCCAGCGGAGTTCAACCTTTCTTTGTTCCTTAGTCTACTGCCAGACTCCCTTTTTCCTCGTTTTGCATCATTAAAGAAAGCATAGTAAAAGTTAAAACTTTAAAAAGCTTGCCTTAAAACAAAAGCATAGTGTTTACTTAGCAGGAATGTTGTAAAGTGCTACAACATTCAAAATAATAATCAAATGTGTGGAAAGTAAAATCCATTAAGATTCCTTTTTGTTAATCTTTTTATAGTGATAATATCGATATAAAATTATGTTATACCATAAAGGATCTTTCTTAAGCTTGTGCTAAATTTTCTATTTTATGATCTTTAAACAATTAAAAAGCTATAAAGATATAAACCTGATGACAGTAATTATGAAGATGTAACTGAAATCATTAACTTCTACCATACCTAAGCAGTTTCAAAATATCCCCATATTTCAACATGTTATTTTATTTGGGGATCTTTAATATAAAGGCTGCTTTTCTTATAAATATAGAGAAAACATTTTACTACCAGTCATTAAGGGCAAGTAAAGCATCCAGAAGAAGGTAATCAAAGACAATAAACAGTATGCCGTATTAATGTTGTTTTGACATTATTAAACCACTGGCCTGAAAACTGACCTCCCAGAGTCTCTGCAACAGTTTTCTCCTTTCTCGGGACATGGTAGTGACACATGCCTCAGTTGTTCCCTTCACTTGCACACTTAGTCTATGTCATTATTCAGATTAGTTTTTGTAATGTTATACTCCTTTACCTGACCCTTCATTTTTTAAATTGAAATCAGGATCCCTTGATCTAATCTTCTAAGTAGAGCTTTCTCTCAAATGCAAGCAATGAAATTTTCCTCAATCTGAGGAAGAAATCAAGAATAGTAGAACAATCATTTTTTTAAAAAAGTCACTTGCATTTACTTCATCCCCACCTTACAAACACACACACTCATGGTACTTCTTTCCATGGCCCTTCATCATCCCGTGCCTTTCTGCCTCATCTCTCCCCATGCCCCATGCTCCCTCTCAACACTCTATTACTAAACTGAACATTTATAAAGGCAGAGGCAATGTAAATTCCATGGACACTTCTCTGTGCCCAGCAGTGTGCCTGGCACTAAAAATTTTGGGATAATTAACGATTTAAAAAAATAAATAAATGAAGAGGGTTCTGCCTTGCTTCCTTTGTGCTTGAAGGAACTGTGACCCTCTCTCTGAACTCCAGTCATCAGCTGGGTCTGTGTAACCTGTTTGGTGACTTCCCTGTTTCTTCAGTTTCCCCCCATTGTATCTACTTAGAGGTTAGTTTCAAGAACCACGCAGACCTGGTCAGGCCCAATGTTGTTTTGACAATATAGTAACCTCCCATCCCATTTCACTTAAGGAAATTTTTTTTTTTTTTTTTTTTTTGTCTTTTTGTATTTTTTCCGTGTCCGGCAACAGATCACAACCCTCAGTGTTGCCCCCGTACCGGACCGGGGACCGGCAATGGGATCGCAACCCTCGGTGTTGCTCCCGCGCCTCGCTCAGCCAGTGAGCGGGAACCAGTCTGTATGTGGGATCCGAACCCTCGGGCAGGAGTGCCGCCGCGCTTCCCAAGCGGCGCACTATCCAGTGCGCCACCGGGCTGGCCCAAGGAAAAATATTTTATTGACTGTTTCTCTGACATTTGGCTGGCAATATGCTTTTCCTGTAGTACTTTAGTTCTGTCTATTTCAGTGACATATCAAAGATGCTCCACACAAAAGACATGTAACTGAAGGCAGGAGAAATTTTCTTTGCTAGATTAGTGGGATATATTTTTATCATAGAATATTTGCCCCTGGCCTTACATCTACTTTCATTGTTACATCATAAGCTCTAAGAAGACACACACTATTTTCACAAACCCACTCCACCAATCTGTTGATTTTTACTTCCAAACATACATAGTACCTCTCAAGTTTTTTCCAGATTTAATGTTATCAGTGGCAGCATTTTCCTTATAGCTGAGCAATGAGGATACCTGCCCCCTGGGCTGCCAGCTTTACAAAGCTCATTCTTGCCTACCTCTAGCTTAATTCTTGCCTACCACTATAGGGCAAGGAATCTTTGCAGCCAAGCATTTACTCTCTCAACAGTCCACAACTCCATTTCTATATCCCTTTCCAGACCCAAGGGACCATGGAATTTCCTGCCCACTTGGGTGCAGTGTTCACTTGCATGTGTGAGGCTCTTCATAGACTGGGAGACGGTTCAGAGTAGGAAGGAAAGGGCAGCCGGGAACCTCCTTTTTTCCTCTTGCCCCAGTCACACAAATGCTAGACATGGGTCTAATCACCGTAATCCCAATGTTTACTCTTTTATCCTGCCCCCTAACTAGTCTATTCCCACTGCTGCTCCCCAATGACCCTTTCTCCACAGCACAGCCAAACTACAAATCAAATCTTAGCATTTTGCCAGTATAACAATCCTTTTGTTTTTCATTGAACTTACAGGTCTAGGAGATCTGGACCACCCTGCCCATCCCTCATCATCTATCACTCTCTTGCTCACTCTTCAACTTTCATTCATATGGGTCTCCTCCTTGAGTTCGGTTTTTCCTCAGAAGGGCTCTGCCCTCTGCCCCAGATATTCACATAACTAGCTCTTTCTTGTTCAAATTATGTCCCCTACGCCCATCACTTTCTAACTCATTACCCTATTTTTTTATAGTAGGTTTCACTACGCTAAATTTTCACATTTGAGCTCATTCTATTTCAGTTGTTTTTTTACCTACTATAGAAGGTCAGCACTGTATGGTAGCAGGGATCTTGTCTATTGTATTTATTGATAAATCTCAATTCCTTGAACAGTGTCTTAAAAAGGTAGACATTCAGTGAGTAGTTTTAAAGAAAAGAAGCAGAAAAGTAAGAAAGGGAGGATGGGAGGGTGCTGGAGAGAGGGCTGTCTGATGGTGTGTGTTTACACATAGAGATCCACCTCCTAGAAATCACCTGACTGTTGCCTCTTCTCCCACTCCAAAAATAGATAAATAAATAAAAGACTGGTCTAGCTGTTAAACAGGTAGAAAATATGTCTGTTGAGTGATTGGGTCATATGGAATTAAGAGTTGCCATTTTTTAATGCCCTATGTCAACTGAGAGAGAACAAAGAATGAAAAATGGCCTCCTCACTGCTTCATTATCAATCTTCAGTATAAGAGGTTCAGTTAACAGGTTTTAGGATTTTTTTTTTGAGTCAGTAAGAGCATCCACTCTATTCCATTCAGAGAAAGATAGATAGAGATAGAGATAGAGAGAGAGAGAGAGAGAGAGAGAGAGAGAGAGGGAAACACAAGAAAAAATAAAGCAAGGATGGAAGGAAGGAAATGAAAAGTGATTTCTATAACAAAAAAAACAATGACTACAGTAAAAAAATAAAAAACAAAAATGTTATAAGCCCAGCCAAAATTAGCATATATGAGTTCGGGAGAATGGCCTCTGCTTCAGTCTTTTGGCACAGTTTGTAGAGACATCACACTGATACCAAAACCAGACAAAGATGCATCAAAAATAGAAAACTACAGGCCAATATTATTGATTAATATACATGTAAAAATCCTCAATAAAATACTAGCTAACAGAATACAGAAAAACATACGCAAAATTATACAACATGATCAAGCGGAATTTATCCCAGGGATGCAATCAGGTTGGTTCAACATATGCAAACCAATAAATGTGATACACCACATCAATAAAAGCAAGGACATAAACTGTATGATCATTTCTATAGATGCTGAAAAAGCATTTGACAAAATTCAAAGTTCTTTCATGATAAAGACTCTCTACAAGTTAGGCATAGATGGAAAATATCAACATAATTAAAGCCATATATGATAAGCCCACTGCCAATGGGCTTAAAACAGGAACTAGACAAGGATGCCCACTCTCACCACTCCTATTCAACATAGTGTTGGAAGTACTAGCCAGAGCAATCAGAGAAGAGAAGGAAATAAAGGGCATACAGATTGGAAAGGATGAAGTCAAACTGTCCCTCTTTGGGCCGGCCCGGTGGCGCACTCACTGAGGGTTGCGATCCGTTGCCGGACACGGAAAAAAGACAAAAAAAAAAAAAAAAGAAACAAACTGTCCCTCTTTGCAGATGACATGATCCTATATGTCGAACTGCCTAAAGCCTCTATAAAAAAACTCCTAGAGTTGATAAATTATTTCAGTAAAGTTGCAGGATACAAAATCAACACAGAAAAATCAGTAGCATTTCTATACTACAACAGTGAACATGTAGAAAAAGAAATCAAGAAAGCTTGCCCATTTACAATAGCCACCAAAAAGATAAAATACTTAAGAATAAAGCTGACCAAGGAGGTGAAAAATTTCTATGAAGAGAACTAGAAACTATTGTTGAGAGAAATTAAAGAGGACACAAGAAGATGGAAAGATATCCCTTGCTCTTGGATTGGAAGAATTAACATAGTGAAAATGTCCATATTCCCCAAAGTGATCTACAGATTCAGTGCAATCCCCATCAAAATTCTAATGACATTTTTCTCTGAGATGGAAAAAGCTATCCAGACATTTATATGGAACAGCAAAAGACCACACATAGCCACAGCAATCCTGAGCAAAAAAAAAAAAATAAAGCTGGAGGCATAACACTACCTGACCTTAAACTATATTACAAAGCTATAATAACCAAAACAGCATGTACTGGCATAAAAATAGACACACGGAGAACCCAGAAATGAATCCATATGCCTACAGCCATCTGATCTTAGACAAAGCAGAAATTCTACATACTGGGCCTTTTCAACAAGTGGTGCTAGGAAAACTAGATACTTACATGTAAAAGAATGAAACTAGACCTGGATCTTTCACCATATACCAAAATCAACTAAAAATTGATTCAAGAATTAAATATACACCCTGAAACAATAAAACTACTTAATGAAAACATAGGGGAAATACTCCAGGAAGTAGGAGTGGGTACAGACTTTGTCAACAGGACCCAAAAAGCACAGGCAACCATAGGAAAAATAAACAAATGGGATTATATCAAACTAAAAAGCTTCTGCACAGCAAAAGAACCAATCAACAGGGTAAAAAGACAATGAACAGAGTGGGAGAAAATATTTGCAAAATATACATCTGACAAAGGATTAATATCCAGAATATATAAGGAACTCAACTTTAACAACAACAACAACAACAACAACAAAATCCAATTAAAAAATGGGCAAAGGAGCTGAATAGGCATTTCTCAAAGGAAGATATACAAATGGCCAACAGACACATGAAAAAATGCTCAACCTCACTCAGCATCCGGGAAATGCAAATAAAGACCACTTTGAGATACCATCTCACTCCAGTTAGGTTGGTTAATATCCAAAAGACTGAGTATGATAAGTGCTGGAGAGGTTGCAGAGAAAAGGGAACTCTCACACACTGTTGGTGTGGCTGCAAAATGGTGCAGCCTTTATGGAAAATGGTATGGAGGTTCTTCAAACAATTACAGATAAATCTACCATATCACCCAGCTAATCCACTGTTGGGAACATACCCAGAGGAATGAAGATCATCATGCCAAAGGGACACCTCTACTCCAATGTTTATTGCAGCTCTATTTACAGTAGCCAAGAGTTGGAACCAGCCCAAATGTCCATCATCAGATGAGTGGATAAGGAAACTGTGGTACATCTACACAATGGAATACTACTCTGCTATAAAAAAGAGTGAAATACTACCATTCACAGCAACATGGATGGACTTAGAGAAAATTATATTAAGTGAAACAAGTCAGGCACAGAAAGAGAAATACCACATGTTCTCACTTATTTGTGGGAGCTAAAATTTAACAAATAAATAAACACACAAAGAAATCTAGGGTGGGGGGGGGAAGAAGATAGAATAACCACAAAAATTCCTTGGACTGTTTAAGTCAAGTGAACAGATATGATGCGGGGGGAAAGAAAGGGGGTGAAGATGAATGGGTAAAGGGCATGAAAATCAACTACAACATGTATTGAGAAGTAAAATAAAAATATATATATACTTTTAAAAAATAACATATATGCAAAATCTTCTTTGATCTCTGTTGCTGTTTGAATGCAAATTAATTTTCTTTTAATGTTAATATTATTCTTAATATTGACTTGAACAGAAGTTCAAAATGAATAGCTCAAGAAAGATTTCATGCAGATCAACTTTACTATTCAATGTTAGTTCCCATACATGATTTTCTAGATGCTGGAGAAATGAGAGCACTTGAGGTAAAGAAAAACTGAGAAGAAACACCACTGAGTTCAGCCAAGTGTCCTAGTGTCTGTCAAATTAGAAATTATGACTAGAAGACATAAATAAAATGAGGAGGTAAATGCAGTAAAGATGTAGTTTTGATTAAACTAATACCACTTATTCATTTGACAGAATAGCCCTCTGACAGCTTCTATTATACAAATCCCAACCATAATGTCTTTTACAAAATTCTTCAAGGAACAGATTCTTTTCAATTTTACAAAAACAATATACCATATAACTGTTATATTTGTATCTAAATTGAATGTTTTGTATCAATAGAATTTTGGCAATCATTTTAAAACGTGATTTAATGCTATAGAATAATCCAATGATTTTGTTAAGCACAGTTAATTTTAACTAAGCCTGAGTAACACAGACAGATCTTGTACTTGCTTGGTAACAGACAAATATCAAAAGCTGAAATATCTCTTTCAAATATGAATGACCAAAGAGTAGGTAGCTTTCTTATGCTTTTTTAAAATGCAAAGAAGTGAGTTTGGAAAATATAAATTCTCTTAGAAAATCTGCAAATCACTATTCCACATGCCTGAAAAAGCATGCATAAGGCTAAATTTAAGTACCTTTTGTTAAGGGAATGACTGGATGGGAAAGTCATAGCAAGATGGGTCCCTTAAATGAGGTTTGACTGTCATAACCAAGGACACAGAATGAGAAACTGTAAGTCAGTCTGCTTCTGTGCCCAAAGGTTGCTAGTTGGGAGAGAGTAAAAATGACTCCCAAGTAATTAAAATAATAAATGCTTCATTGATTCAGTATTTTAAATTATAATGTTCAATTTAGTAATTTTCAAGTTAATTTAAAAATCTGTACCAGTGAAAATTATTCAATATTTGAATTACTTCTGCTTTTACAGTTATTTCATATTCTCAGTTAAATATGAACATTCTAAGTCCAGCACCAACAACAACTATTCATAGACTTTGGTTATTCTATAATTTACTGGGTATTTAAAATTAAAGAAAAATTTTAGAGAAGTGATAGAGAAAATATAGAAAAATTATAAAACTGAATGTATAAAATTTTTAATATCTGAAAAAATGTAGTAGTGGGAGAGACCTTTCAGTGAAAGAAAAATTCATAATCCATAAGACAAGACAGATATATTTAACAAGATGAAAAACTTTTAAATTAGTAAGATAAAAGATATCCCAAAGACAATCAAAATCAAGGGGAGAAATAGTTGAAATACATACAGTTAAAACTTCACCCTTAAAGCAGACCAGGGTTTTGGTATTCTCTCCATTTTATAAATAAGGAAACTGAGCCATAAAAAGTATAAGACTCTTCCACAAAGTCACATAACTAAGAGTTTTAGGAGCCAGGATTTGAATGCAGGCAATCTGACACCAGAGTCTGCTCATAACCATGACACTATACTGTAAATGGTTAATATCTTTGATAACAAGAAGAGAACTCATAAATTTATAAGACAAAAGAGAAAATAGAAAATGAATAAAAAAGGATAAAGGAGCAATGAATTGAGGTGTAATTTATAGAATGAAATTCAAAATGGTCTATTAGTCTATAAAAAGATGTATGTATGTCTATTCATTTTTTTCTTCCTGTCAGATTGGCAAATTTTAAAATATATAGTAAAATTCAGGGCTTCTGAGTCTGGCAAACATTAACAGGTACAATAAAATGCAGCACTTGAGCTAAAGGCAGCCCCTTTGTCCAAAAGGAGGCAAGAAGCACAAATGGGGTCCTAGGCAGGAGCCAAAGGCAACATCCCCTGCCTGGAGGCAGGCAAAGAGCATTCTGAAAATACCACTTCCTTGTAAGTGGCCCACCACAGCCACCACCACAGCCACAGCTGCCACAAAAGCTGCTCGATGCCACAGCAGTAGCCACAGCCACCAAGCAGGCAGCCTGCCAGACACTCAACTGCATTTACACAAGGAGGGTCACCAACAGAGACTGTAAAAAGAAAATGTCTCTCTCCTCAAAGCCCACTCCAGAATAATAGAAGAAGCAACTGCTCTACCAGATGACCAGAAGCCAATGTAGAGATACTAGAAATGTGAAAATCCAAGAAAAATATGACACCACCAAAAGAATACAGTAATACTCAAATACCAGAGCCTATAGAGCAGGAAACCCTTGAAATGACTGAAAAGGAATTCTGAACAACAATTTTAAGGAAACTCACTGAGATATGAGAAAACTCAGTTAGACAACATAATAAATGAAAAAATAATAATCCAGGATATGAAGGAGGAAATTTACCTAGAGATTAATACCTTCAAAAAGAATGGAGCAGAACTCATGGAACTAAATAAAATAAAAAATATAGCCAAGAGCCTAAGCGGCAGGCTAGAACAAGCAGAAGAAAGAATTTCTGATCTTGAAGATAGCCATTTTGAAATAACACAGGCAGAGAAAAAAAAAAGAGGAAAAAAGAATGTTAGAATATGAAGAAAATCTGAGAGCTAGCAGACAACCTTCAGCACACAAACATTCAAATCATGGGTGTTCCAGAAGAGGAGGAGAAAGAAAAGTTGTGGAAAACCTATTCAATGAAATAATAACAGAAAAATTCCCAGATATAGGGAAAGACACAGATCTTCAGATCCAGGAGGTTCAAAGATCCCAAACAGATTCAACCCCTAAGATCTTCTGCAAGACACGTTATAGTCAAACTGGCAAAGCTCAAAGACAAGGAGAGAATCTTAAAAGAAGCAATAGAAAAGTGTCAAGTCACCTGTAAGGGAACCCCTATCAGACTAACAGCAGACTTCTCAACAGAAACTCTACAGGCCAGAAGAAAATGAAATGATATATTCAAAATACGAAAAGAAATTAAAAGAAAATAACTGCCAGCCAAGAATACTATACCCAGCAAGGCTATCCAGAAATGAGGGAAAAATATTGTATTTTCCAGACAGACAAAAACTGTGGTAGTTCACCACCACATGACCAGACCTACAATAAGTCCTCAAGGGAGTCCTGCATCTGGAATCTGAAAAACAATAGTCACTACTGCAAATACACAAGAAAGAAGGAAACCCAGTGGTAGAACAAAAATGCAATAGAGAAGGAGAAGGAAACTAAATCTTGCCACCACAAAAAGCCATAATGACAGTGAAACTAAAGCAAACAAACTCTCAGTCTCTTTAGAAGATGATAGGGAAATTATTCTTTTTTCTAAAACTAAATGAAAACTATTTGGAGCAAAACCTTTTGACCCATTTAACTGTGGAGCAGGGGATTTCCTTCCAGATGTCCAATCGAAATTAGATGAGATGCAGGAGGGTTCAAATTGGAACTAACTCTTGGAGGCTCAAGGTTGGCATTTTGTCTTGACCCATTAGACAGCAGGTGCTAATGTCAAGAACAAGAGATCCTAACTAATGTTAAATTTGTTTATATGCATATGTATCATTCGTTATTACTTCAATACAAGTATTATACATGTGCCAATATACTTTTGATTATCTTAACTTTTTGAAAATCATTTAATTAAAATTTTCTCACCTTCACTGTTGATCTATTACTTTTATTTTAAAAACAATTTACTTTAAAGTAAAATGTACTTTATGTTCCTTTCTCTTTCTGTTGTAGATGAATTTATATGTGAAAGACAAATTATTCAACTATCTGCCTTGTCTGAGTTCTAATAATTAGCACCTTGAAATTTATGTTCATTCTCCCTATTGCTAGTTTATTATTGATTTCCCAAAAGTCATATCTTAATGATACCTTTTACAATCCTGAAGAGATATACCAATGCCAAACTAAACGTGTTGCATTTTCAGTCTGATAGACATATACCATTCATTAAACAGATATCATTTTACATATAAAATGTTGTTCACATCATGGGGAAAATGTAAACTTTCAATATAATGTCACCAGGTCACTAAATATTAGCAGGTAAAATAACGATAACATAAATTTCAATAATAATTAAACCAAATTTATTTAGAATATTTATTAATAAATGCAAGGTAATAAAATATATTTCTCCTCATTAAAGGACTATCCTTCTCACATTTTTTCTTTGATATAGATATTTTCCAGCCAAAGTTTATTTTGTGATGCACCATTAGTTTTGATACTTTAAAATCTACAGCAACTTTTCTATATGAATTATCAATATTATTTAGCAAATTTAATATGCATTTGTTCTGTTAAAGTTAGAATCTCTTTTTTCACAAAATTCATATTGCTGCTCAGTTTAGCCTTTAAGATAAGCAATAACATTGTGTTGCACGTCATTCTTAATGTGCTAATGAACCCTGACTTTTAGAAATATTCATTTCCCATACTTTTGCCCTTTATGTAACAAACTGATTTATAGTCAGTGCACCAAAAACTTAGGGTTAAAATTTATATTTTGGTTCATCACCTTCTAAGAAAAATACATTAAAGTAATGAAAATGTGGGCTTAGACTGGAGGTAGCACTCAAAAATAGATTTTTCTTTTACTTATGGGAATTTTCTTTAAGTGTTAAAGGTACATTTTTCTAGGAAAAGAAATTAAATATGCTTATGCAACATTATATTTGCATGTATCTCCATAATGTTCTATAGTATATATGAGTTTTCTTGTTTGTTTTCTGTTATCTGCTATGTTGTACCCGAATTAGAGGGTAATATATTTTTCATAAAGAAGAGTCTTTATATTTTTGTTGTCATATAGTATTTTAGAATTTGTATAATGGGGACATTTAGAGGCCATATACATGGCTTTTTTAACAGATAGAATTTGTATTTTTATTGTACTTTAAAAAGCTTTATATAATAAGTGTATATATATATATATATATATATTTTTTTTTTGTCTTTTTTCCGTGTCCGGCAACGGATCGCAACCCTCAGTGTTGCCCCTGTACCGGACCGGGGACCGGCAACGGGATTGCAACCCTCGGTGTTGCTCCCGCGCCTCGCTCAGCCAGTGAGCGGGAACCAGTCTGTATGTGGGATCCGAACCCTCGGGCGGGAGCACCGCTGTGCTTCCCAAGCAGCGCACTATCCAGTGCGCCACCGGGCTGGCCCAATAAGTGTATATTTAGTAGCCATTTATTATTAATGGTAACACAATGGAGTACTAACATGGCATTTGCACATTTAAGGTATGTTACTTTAGTAGTTTTTAATGGTAATCAATTCTTCTACTGGCATGATTAAGTGGTATATAATTGGTCAATAATTGTGAGCACTTATTTCACCATTGCATTTTTATGAAGATCTGGTTGAAAATTATATTTCTATGTAAACTGAACAATGTGTTTGATTTTGCTGAGAATAAATGTTTTAAATATTTTTTTTAAAAAAGCACTTAAAATGCAGAGATATTTATTCTCATATCCTTTTAATAATGCTGCATTAATAGTTGAAATTCTACATTTAATTCATTTAATTCATTTGGTAATAATATCAAATTCTTTTGGTCATCAACAGTGAATAGTTCATAAAAGTTTATTAGTGAGAGTATCAAATGTTACAACTATTTGAAAAACAATTTGGCAATATCTATCAAAAATAAAATTCATAATAACAGCTATTCTGAAATAAACTGCACACATTTACACACACAAACACCCCCACGATTTTTAATACATCCTTGTTCATAAAGGAGAAAAAGCACAAAAATAATGTGAAGGTCTATGAATTGATGAATGATTGAAAAAATTGGTACATCCATGTTATGGAAAGTTATGTAGCCATTAAAAAGAATAAGTAGAATCTTTATCTACTGACCAGGAGTGGTACCCATAATATGCTTTTAAGTAAAAGGCCAAAGTCAGAAAATAATGCTTTGCTTAAAAATGTTTTGCTTAAAAGCACAAAATATGTTGTGTTTCCACTTTAGTAAAACCTCAAACAAAATAATAATGAATATATGCATATGTATACATATTTGTGAGCTTGGATAATTATATTAAATGATATTCATGCCAAAAGTTGTTACTACAGGGAAATAAGAATTAAGAAGGACTGAGGAAGGAATTATTAGCTTTTCTCCTGATTGTCTTTATTGTTTCATTTGTTATAATTAGCAGATTTTGTAAAATGAAAAATGAACACTTTTGAAGAATAAAGGGGAAAAAGTAGCATAGCTATTTTATTGAAAGGTCCTCTCATAAGTAATACTCTAGTAGATAAAGATATTTAATGCACCCGTAAAAAATAAGCATTGTTTTTCTATTGAATGTTAAACCATCTCATGGAACAATAGGGTATGACAAATAAGTCCTGATGGACACGTGATTTAATAAAATGAATCTCTGATCATCAGGAACATGAATTCCAGGATCATGCATTTATGATATAAGGCTTAGTTATAAAAACACTAACGATAGAGCAAGCATTGAAATTTTGCCAGTTTCTCATTTGAATTTTATTGTAGATTGAAAATGGTGTGACTTTTGTTTTACAGGAGCAATTGTTTTATTTTATTTATTTATCTTTATTTCATTTTTTAAATTTTCTTTTATTTTTAAAGCCTCAGAATAGAATTTCAAAAATCCTTTCTGTCTACTACTCATAAACCGTCAAAAGCTAGGAGCAATTATTTTAGACCACATGAATATTGATTCATTTTAAGACTGATTCCATGCTGTCTTATGTGGCAATCAACTATAACCTTTTTATCTGGGACAGGAAAGGAACTTATAGGAAGTTCATGATGCTGCATTAGTGAATAAATTTCTACATGTAATTCACTTGGAAATAATACTAAAATCTTTTTTTTTTTTGTCCTCATTAAAGTTTTACTAAAACTTTAAACCATTCTAAAATGTGGTTTTAAATAGAAAGCATCAGCACTTTGAACCTACAACAGCAAAGTTGTAGCAATTTACTTTTTATTGAAAATCACGTTTTGTTTGTCCATCTGCTTATTTCTGGATTTAGTGAAAAATTTTTTAACTGTTCAAAAGGAGTTATGTCCAGAGCAGTGTAGTTTATGCATTTTTTTTTAATTTCTGTCACTTGAAACTTGATAGTAAAGAATATATTAATCAGGATCTTAGTTGCTTCTCGTAATAGCTAAATTAAGCAGTAGCTGGATTTTTCTTAATCAACTCCTGATGGCGGCATTATCCCATAGTAATCAAATTTAGAGTTACATTCACTCTTGCCAAGTATTAAAGTTGTGGAAGTGAACCAGATATGGTAATAAATGTTTAACAATATGATCTATGGGAGATAGAAGAGCAGAGGCATTTTCTTATTTGTGTGGTATAAATACTTGCACTATGGCCGATTTCAAGCTACCAAATATTTAAAAACCAAGTAGCAAATTTTCTTAAAATTTAAAAGGCAGCTCTTGCAAACCAGTACAAGCCAGGTGCAACACATCACTGAAGTGAACCATAAGAACAACACCACTTTCCAACTGTCAGTAATGCTAAGAAGCAACAAAATGGCAATCTCCATTTAGTGGAGTATTGGGCTGGGTGGGAAAACTCTATTCTTATCAGTGTTTCCAACATGTCTTGTCAATGACCTTGGACTAACAAAGGTGATTCAATTATCTCATTGTATATGTAACACCTCAAGGAGTCCCAGCATGTGGCTAGATAATTATTAAATACTCACATGACATGATTATTAATGTTATAGTAATGATATACAATAGCTGGTTTGTATAATTCTAATAGGGTGCACTTGGGAAATCTGACTACAAATACATTGAGCTATTTACTGATAAATTAAAATGTGTTTCTACTTTGTCATCAAGTATTTTATACAGAATCATGCCCCTGAAACTGAAATGAAGGGCAAGACAATTTATCATACAAATTTTATATTTAAGACCCTACTTTGCCTTTTCTAAAACGCACCCTTATTCTATCTTGAACTTGGCCTTAATTTATCTTATGAAATCCATAAAAAGAGCAAAACCTTTAGCTAATAAAAAAAAAAAAAAGGAAAAGAAAAGGAAAGAATTGAGAGCAGTATTTAGGGAATGGTGAGACAGGTACTATAACCAGTTAAGTAAAGGAGATTTTTAATTAAAATTATGTTAGCTATCATCTTCAAACATTTTCTTCTCTTATTTCAAGATCATCTTTTGACCTAGCAGCAATAAATATTCTAATTAAATTAACTTCTGATTGAATTAAGGACTTATTTTTTTATTATTTTTAATTACAATGCTTTACCATTCATTATAGCAATTGAAATAATAATATGTAACAAGTGTCAATTGGTATTTTAATATACATTATCCCTAATGTATATGGCAAACCAGCCAGGTGATTATAATTTTCCCTGTGATCCAGTGGAGGAAAGTTGAGTTGGGAAAAACCAAGCAATATTCAAAAATCACACAACTAGGGCTTGCCAGTTAGCTCAGTTGGACATAGTACAGCCTTTTAACACCAAGGTCATAGGTTTGGATCCCCATGCCAGGCAGTTGCCAGACAAAAAGAAAGTAGAAAGTCACAGAACTAGTAAATATCACTGCCAGGATCTGAAGCCAAGTCTATTTTATAGTCTATGCTATTTTTTCCCATATTAGGTTGCCACCACTTCTTTTTTTCTTAATAAGAGAACTTGTTTTCTGCATTACTGAAGTTTGCCTTTGCTCACTGTATTTGATTGTCAAACCACCCCCACACCCTATAATCTACACCACTTTCTTTACATTATGAATCCCAAGGCATAAAATCCTATAATGGTGTTTATTGTTGTTATGAAATTATTCCTGGATGTTAGTGTTTATCTGAACAAAACAATGAAGAGAGTAATTTGAGTAATGTAACCCAAAACTTAGAGTTAACTATAGAAATTTAACATAATTTTGAAACCCCCAAACAAAGGATAAATTTAGCAATCTGTAGAAATTACTTGCCCTAAGGAATAGCCAGAAACTAGATGATTGCAAGCAAATGTCAAAATTTAAGCACATTAATTTATTCAGGGTATAGTGTTGAAAATATATTACTATGCCTATAACTACATTGAGATACCACCTCACCCCAGTTGGACTGACTTTAATCAAAAAGACGGTGAATAACAAATGCTAGCGAGGGTGTGGAGAGAATGGAATTCTCCTGCACTGTTGGTGGGACTGTAAATTAGTACAACCACTATGGAAAACAGTATGGAAGTTTCTCAAACAACTACAGATAGATCTTCCACATGATCCACAGCATTCCCTCTTCTAGGTATATACCCAGAGAAGTGGAAATCATCATGTTGAAGATACCTGCACTCCCATGTTCATTGCAGCTCTGTTTACAACAGCCAAGACATAGAACCTAAATATCCATCGATGGATGATTGAATAAGGAAACTGTGGTATATATACACCACGAATACTACTCTGCCATAAAAAGAATGAAGTTCTCCCATTTGCAACAACATGGATGTGCCTGGAGAAACTTACGTTTAGTGAAATAAGCAAAGCACAGAGGGATAAATACCTCATGTGTTCACTCATACGTGGGAGCTAAGAGAGAAAGAAGGAAGGAGAGAAAGAACACAGTGGTGCACTGGACTCACAGAGGGAGAGAACATACCTTGGGATACAAAGTGGAGTGGAGGAAAAAGGGCAGGGGGAGGGAGGTGGGGAATAATTGGGTGGAGGACATGGGGTTCCAGCACAATTTGTGGTAATGGGCATGCTGCCAGTATGAATCTGGCCTTCACATCTTCAGCACGAGGGGTGACAATCAGCTTTGTATCTCATGAATATTCATAACCATTTTTTTAAAAAGAAATAAATTATAATCATAATAACCATGCTAAAGCAATGATCCAATTCATTATATTTTTTTTTTTATGAGTATACTTGCATCACAATCACTCTCTATAGGGTATAGAAAAAACAGCAGGGTATCTGCAATAGCATTTAGGGGACCAGGGACCAGGGGACCAGCATTTAGTATGGGCAACTACCTCAAACTTCTAAGTTCCTTTTTTTGAATTGGTTGAAGGAGAAAATCCAAACAGAAATTTTCAATATAGGAAGCATATCTTCTAAATCATCTGAACTAACAATAACTTTATGATTCCAAGGAGCCTGAATACTTTAGGGAGTATAGTAGCCTGAATACATTTAGCTGGATAATTATCCATACTAACATGAAATGATCCAGAAAATGTTTCAAACAATCAAAGGAGAGAGACCTCTAATCAGTCCATCAAAACAATATTGTTCAGAATTTAACTCACAAAACTTGAGTTTTCAAAATACAGAAATAATAAACTTCAAAATACAGAAATAATAAACTTATCAGCAGACACAAATGGCTGGCCCCATGTCTTTGGCCCTTTTATTTCTCTTGTAAATAAATACAACAGCATTCTCTTTTACATAATTTTTTAAAATTATTTTTATCTTTTGAAGATTGTAAATATGAATCAGTTTCTCTGCATAGAAATAACACTAAATTGACTAATAGAATCAACTTCCTTCATGTCCAAAGGTAAAGGCCAGTCCCTGGATATTGTGTCATCCATTCCAGTCATGAGAGACTTTCTTAGTATCCACCTGGCATCACTAGATGGTATCTCTACTTGTTGTTCAGTAATGGCAATGTTAATAAGTAGTGAAATATTTGCTGATAAAATTTATATTTAAAAATAGTAAAGATTTATTGTTGGTATATCCACTGTAAAAATATTTTTTTATTAAATAGCCATAGAAAATGTATCTGTCCCATTGAAAATATTATTAAAGCAGAGTCTTAATAAAACTATTATCTTGACTATATTTATATATAGGTAAATGTTAAATGATATCTTTAGAAGGGTATTATTATTGTATATTATTATTGTATTATTATTATTGTTTAGAATTTTTTGATCTTTTAATGAATTTTGGATCAAATATGCAACTTCTTATTTTCAATAATTTCTATAAAGCTATAATAATATTCTTTATTTGAAATAACTTTAAGGAGCTCTGTTACAGTGACATTTAAGGAAGTTATTTCAAATTATTGGGGAATTAATTTCATATATTCTATTACTGATTGGATATCTCTTATTGGATGTTACAATCACAATATGTACAGAGTTTCTCCCATCCCTCTCTTCCACCCAGTCTGATTTTCTTTCAGGGTTCTCTGTCTCGGTGAATAGAAACACCATCTGTCTGTTTGCACAGATCACTACTTCCTTCTCGTTCATTCTTTCTCCATTAAAAGTCCTGCCCCTTTTGACCCCTTATTATATCAAATCTACCCATCCCCTTCATATCCCCCGAGGCCATAAATTATTATTTTAAAATTCCACAGTGACAAGTCCTTCACCTTCTGAACATTAATGGCACTTATAACTTTATATATTTACTTATGTGGTTATTTGATTTATGTCTGGGTCCCACAATGGACTGCAAGCTCAAGATGTAATAGACTGGGTCTGCTTTTCCCACCATTATGTTCCCAGTACCATGCAAAGTACTAGTACAAAGCAGTCTCTCAATAAATACTTGTAGAATTATTTCTTGACTATATCCATACTTGTGTAATGTGAATGAATCCTCGTGGATGGATATTTGTGAGTTGTGCCATATTTTTTTTTATTTCTATTGAAGCTTTGGTTTACCAAGCTTTAAATATGTAAATATGCCATACATACTTATGTCATAATTTGCTCAGCTATATCATTTATTCTTCAAAAAGCAAACATAAGCATGTCTTTTATTAAGGTAATATGGTGTTTAGGCATCATAGCAGTGGATTTAATCTGTTTTTATTGTTTTACGGAAGATGAGAAGCAATTAAATTACACTTCGAGGATTTTTTTAAAAGGTAAAGTAAATTTACTTTGTAAAATCATCTATGGTTTTCCAATCAGCACAAGAATAATTCAGTCTCAGAAAAAATAAATAAATAAAAACCTGTTTACATCTATCACATACAGTATAGAATAAATTACAAGATGTTGGCATCCCAATCAGAGCTAAATTTTAATCATGTTCAGTCCCTTGAAAAGAAGTGAAATGGAATTAAGCATTAAGACATGACGAACTTTGCAGAAAAAATGTTTAATATTCACTCTCTCTAATATAAGCCAATACAAGAAAATGTTTTCAATGACAGATTTTCTTATTTCTGTGTAGATCAATTTGTGATCTTTTATTGATGTATTTTCTTACAAATGACCTCTCAGATTTCACATTCTTTTGAATATATCTCATCATCACAAATACAGATACCTTTATCTTACACCAATGGTTGTCTCAATTTCTTTTTCACTATTTGCATAAATGTTGATGACTCTTTTCTTCAGTCCCTTCCAGACTACTTGCAACATTTGGCTTCTGTTTCTAAAGCTCATGTGCCATTTCGTATTTTTGGAATTGCTCCTTTATTTTATCTGCTTCTTTCCTACAAAGTTTGAATTAAACATTCGGTGACATTTCTCATGCACAGGAAACCAATGTACATTGGCCTGTCTGGTAGAATGTGAAAACACTGAGATGGATAAGGAAAGATCCTTGTTCTTGAGCAATTCACAGTGTAATATCAGAAGAGAATCCACCTACCGATATTAATATTACAAGTCAGCCTATAATATATGTTCTAATAGAGATGTAAAGAGAATAGTTTAGAAGCAAATAGGTGGAAGTCATTATGTCTATACCTTCAGTTCCCAAACTGTGTGACGAGGTGCTCCAGGATACCACAGAAAACTCTTGGATACCACAGAAAACTCTGGATCATTCTGTTGTATTTTAAATTTTTAGATAACACAGTTACATATGTTGGCCAGCACACATGAACTACTACTATTAAGTTATATGGATGTAACAACTTAATGTTAACTTCAGCTTCTCTGGGCCATATAAATATTTCTAAACAAACAAGAGATGGTCATGTTCATGGATAAGGAGACTCAGTATTGTGAAGATATCCTTCCCAACTGGATCTATAGATTCAGCACATTCTCAATCAAAATCCCAATAATTTATTTCATGGATATCACCAAATTGATTCTAAGGTTGATATAGAGAGCAAAAGACCCATAATAGCCAAATTAATTTTAAGGAGAAGAACAAAGTTGAAAGATTGACACTATCTGACTTCAAAACTTACCATAAAGCTACAGTAATCAAGACAGTGAGATGAAAGAATAGACAATAGATCAAGGGAACAGAATGGGGAGCCCAGAAATAGTCCCCATAAATATAGTCACCTGATCTTTGACAAAGTAGCAAAGGCAATATAATGGAGCAAAGATAGTCTTTATAATAAATGGTGCTGGAACAAATGGACATCCAAATGGAAAAAAGTTAATATGGTCACTGACCATACACTCTTCACAAAAATCAACTCAAAATGGACCACAGACCTAAATGTAAAATACAAAACTATAAAATTCCTAGAAGATAACATTGGATAAACATAGTATGGTGGTGACTTTTTAGATATAACACCAAAATCATATTCCACATAAGAAATAGTTGATAAGTGGACTTCATTAAAATTAAAAACTGCTCTGCAAAAGACCATGTCAGGGGAAAGAAAAGACAAGACAAACACTGGGAGAAAATACTTCCAAAATACACTTCTGGTGAAGGACTATTACCCAATATTACAAAGAACTCTTAAAACTCAACAACAAGAAAATTAACAATCTGATTATAAAATGGACAACAGACCTGAACAGATATGTCATCAAAAATATACATGTGGTATGTAAGCATATGAAAAGATGTTTAACATCATATGTCATTAGGGAATTGTGAATTAAAACAACAGTGAGATATCACTAGATACCTATGAAAATGGCAAAATCCAGGACACTGATAATACTAAGTGGTGGTAAGAATGTGGAGCAACAGGAACTCTTATCTTATTCATTGCTGGTGGAAATGCAAAATGATGTAGCCACTTTGGAAGACAGTTCGACAGTGTCTTACAAAACTAAACACACTCTCATCAAACAATTCAGCCATCATACTCCTTGGTATTCACCCAAATGAACTGAAAATTTATGTACACACAAAAACTTTCACACGAATGTTTATAGCAGTTTTATTCATGATTGCCAAAACTTGGAAGCAACCAACATGTTCTTCAACAAGTGAATGGATAAACAAACTGTGATGCACCCAGATAATGGAATATTATTCAGTGTTAAAAAGAAACGGGATATAAAGTCCTGAAAAGACATGGAGTTAACTTAAATGCACATTACTAAGTGACAAAAGCCAATCTTAACAGGCTAAATACTATATGATTCGAACTACAGGATATACATGAAAAGGCAAAGCTATAGAGTCAGTAAAAAGATCAGTGATTGTCAGGGGTTAGAAAGGAGGGATTAATGAACAGGCAGAGCACAGAGAATTTTAGAGCAGCGAAACTGTTCTGTATGGTACTGCAAAGGTGGATACATGCCAGTATATTTGCTCAAATCCACAGAATGTATAAACAGTCAACTCTAATGTAAACTACTAACTTTGGGTGATAATGATGTGAAAATGTATAATTATTAATTGTAACACATGTACCACTGTGGTAGAAGATGTAAATAGTGGGGTAGTTTGGGGGAGAGGCAGGGGTTACATTGGAACTCTATACGTTCTGCTCAAATTTGCTTTGAACCTAAAATGGCTCTAAAATACAAGTTTTATTAATAAAAAAAATAATGTTACTGAGCTGTGTAGGGCTCTGTGAACCAAGGACATTTAGGAACCAATGGTCTATTCCAATTCTTTTTTCTTTTGGCTCTTTATGAAAAGTTTTATTTTCATTTAGTTCCTAGCCTTATACTTTCTATACGGTTTTTAAATTTTCTTTTATTTGTAGGGTTTTTTAAAAATTATATTTGATTTTATTTTTTTACATGAAGTAATGACCTTTAGTAAATAGCACTTTTGAGTATTTTATAGTGACAGCTGGCTTGGTGCAGGAAGGAAGCATCCTGCTTTGGTGGAAACCTCAGAGCTTCTATCATTTGCTATTAGATGAATTATCCACATTACTCAAGTAGAATTTCCACTCCTGATCCATGTTCCACTGGGCAAAAATCAATTAATTAAAAATCTATGGAAGTACATACTAGGTGAGACATTGTTCCTATTTTTGTGTTTCACAGTTGATGAAATGTAATAATTGCTGACATGACGGTGACCTTCAAAGTGAGCAGTCATGTCCCAAGTATGCTCAGCCTTATTTTACAGCATACTCTGAAACTTTCATGACCTTACATTACTCTTGTGTAATCTTTTACTAAAAAATATTTTCAGCCTGCTACCACATTTTTTAATAATGGCTTCCTTAAGTTTATAACTCAAATCACAAAGCGGTTCTATAAAACCACTCCTTTTAAGCTATGAGATGTGGTATCTACTTCATTTATTCTGATATTTAGTAAAGAAATGTTTATTCATATCAACCATTTCATAATAATTTGAAGAAGACATTGTTCAGACTTTGTGAATCTTTTTAGGCAGAGGGGTTCATGTTTTATTATGTATTTGTCTGGACACCACTATATTTACTAAATTTTTAACAGGTCCACTGGTCCCTTTTTTATCTAGACTGAGTTTTAACTGACACTTTCCTTGCTTACCAAGAAAATGTACAATATTCTAAGAATCCACAAAGTTTCCCTTTAAAGTATAATCACTAAGTTTCTCTCATGTATTGTTTACTAAAATATTAGTTCCAAAGGCTCCCTAGAAATAATATAGCCCAGTTTTTCTCATAGTGGTCTCTGCATGATCTGAGTCAAAATTCACCTGGAAATCTTAAAAACAGATTTTGGAGCCTGTGACCAATTTAATGGAGTATCTGAGGGTAGGTCACAGAAACCAGCATGTGTTGCAAGATCCATGGGTATTTCCTAGGTTCTCTTTGTACACAACTGCCAAAGAATTAGTAAAGCCTGAGAACCACTAGTCTTATCCCACCATTATTGTACATATCCTCAGCAAAATTTAATGCCCTGTTTAGATTCCAGTAATAAATCAACATAAAGTCATATTATAATTCAGGCCTCCTAATTACCAGTTAATTTCTCAGTCATTAAATATGTTTTAAACCAGGAAAAATCTGAGCTAGCCTCAGAAATACGAAGTTGAATAAGATACTTATTTTTGTCTGAGTACAGGAAAGTCAGAAGGCAAATAAAGAAGTGATAAGACACAGGATAATCGATACAAAGCTGTCATGAAAAAGAAGCTACAAAATGCACAAAGAAAAGATCATGTAACTTTTAATAAGCTGTAGATGTGAAGAACAATTTGAAGCAATTTAAATAATGGACATTTTACCAGGCAGCAAAAGAGGGGAGGTCATTCAGGATGTGTAAAGATCTGAAAGCAGGGAGAGCATCATTCTAAGGAACTTGGACTTAATTCTGTAAAATGGGGAAATAATCCAAAATTTAAGGAGACATACTTAGGTCTGTGTTTTTGAAGTTTACTCTTGCCACAGTGTGGAGGATGGATTGAAGAGAGTCAGAAATAAAGGCAGGAGAACCAGAAGAGAAGAGATACAGTGACAGCAGAAAAGACAAGACAAATTCAAGATGTGGATTTGGTTGGATATGGAAGAAGATAAAGATAAGAAAGGACTTCAGGATGACTCTGAGGTCTGTAACTGAACAACTGGTTACAGCATGACACCACTAACTGACATAAAATAAGAACACACACACACACACACACACACACACACACACACACAGAGGACTGGGGTGAGGGAAGGATAATGCATTTTTTCTAAGTCTGAGGCACCTGTGAAAATATCCTGGTGGATACAGTATACACTCTTTTGAGGTTTTCTTTTCTATTTATTTTAGTTCCTGATATCTTTTAATATATATTCAGTAAAGCTGATCTTATTACGAGGAGGTCCCGAGCCCAATTTGGAGGAAGGCTGATGCTCTAAATTTAAACAACAATCCTTACTGTTCTTAAATGTTGTAGTTCGTGTGTTCAATGAACACCTTCCCCTTAGCTAGTTCAGCAGATAAGGTGAATCATAGTTGCTTTTAACTACAAACCACATAGTAGTTTTAAATGTAAACCACAGTACACTTGTTAAAATGTGTTCCTGTAAAGATTTATGTATTTAAAGTGTGCATTTGCAAAAGTTAACATTAAAGTCCTTTGAATAGCTTTCAGTGAATTTCTTACTAACCATGACTCTTTATGGCTGATGCTATTATGTTTCTCAATCACACCATTTCAGGTGCTTTCACAGCGAAATGCACTCTATAACCCACTCAAAAAATATGCCATTTAATTAAAACTAACAATAATTAGAGATTTGTAATTAAAAGTAGGAATTGGGGTTTTTTAGCAGTATTTGAGGCAGCGAAGGTCGATGTTGTACATTGATATAAAGACTATTGTGTTTAACTATATAAAATTCACATTGAAGTAATTTATGCTTCAGGCTGCAAATATTTGTGATTAAGTGATATGGCTGGGACATGCATATCTTTAAACTGACCCTCATCTTATATCAAGAAATTCAATTTTTCCTTGTTTGTACTATTAGTATTCCTCAGAGAACCCTGGCATTAATCAGTAGAAATGTCAGACAACCATGAATTGATTTAGGAGTCATTTTATTTTTTTAAAGGAGCATCTCAAGTTTCTTCTTTCAGCATTCTGACTTTGATTTATTTTACAGCTGTCCTTGATTTCCACATTAGTCTTACACACACAATTCCTGTGCAAGGGAGTCCATAAAAAGGGCATATTTTATGAAATGGGGTATAGAAATCAACATGCTATAGTATTTTTTAAATTGAATTGCTTATTAAAATTGGCTTGTGTATATAACATATGCATTATTTTGTTCCCTGTAGTCCAGATTTTAAAAACCTACTACCATCTCATATCCACAATGTAAGTACGATATATTCTGATCTTTGAAAAAAACATTGTTTTTGAGCTATTTTTCCCTAGGAAGCAGGAGAGGATAAAACTCATTAAGAAACTCTAGATTTCATTGTCATCATTGATTCACTGAGAGAATCTTAGAGAGGATGAAAATCTCAATGAGTAGAACACACTACTGTCCTAGCCTTCAGAAGAGGGCCAGCTTTCCACTGGCTCCAAATTATCATAGCCGAAAGAGCTTATTTTGCATTCTCCCCAAAGACTTAATCAGCGAGGTTATAACTTCATTATGTAGGAAAACAAAAGTTTTAAATATGGCTTAATGTCAGTAGTGAAAAACTCTGATTTGGTAAACATTTTAAAGCAAATTATTCTCACTATCTGAAACAATACCAAGGAGACAACTTTAAAAATATTCTTTCAGAAAATCCTCATGAAACACCTCAAAACAGGTTTCTTTCATCTCCCAAAGTTAGAAAACCACTTTAAACAGACATTTTCTGAAATGTTATAACATTTCTAAAAGCTTCTGAACCATTGTTACAATATTATCCCCTGTATTATTATTAGATGGTACAGGGTACAGAAATCTATAGAGACTGAGTAACTTGTCCAAAGTACACAGCAAGTAAGTATCAAAGTTGAGACTAAAATCCAGCTCCCTTTCTGTATGGTCCCAGAGCCAGAATCTGTGTTCTTCACCAATTCTTTCTATTACTTATGGTTCAGCTGAACTGGAAAAAGCGTAACACATTTCTCAGCCTTCATTGGTCATTTATCACACTTTGACTCCACTGGCAATAATAGTTTATTTTAAAAATAACTTTACATCATTACTTTAAGTCCTAAATAATAATAATAACAAGATTGAAGACTAGGACTTTCCAGTTTTCATCCTCTCACAGAAACATCAATTTGAATAACTATCCATGCTCAAATAGTTTCACAAGAGCTAAGGAATTCAGGTAACAGATTATAGCAACTGGTGGAGCACAGAAATGAGAATAGGTGGTAGAAAAGGCAGCTTTACTTTATCCAAGACTCCCCTCTCCCAAGCCTGGACAGCACAGTGTGAAAAGAGATACCCTCAACTTAGGAGACAGAAGGGAAGTGAGCACCTGATGTTGCCACGGACTCCATAATCAGTCCCACTGCATTGAACCCCTGCGTTAGGCCAGCCCCCACAGACTCAGGCTCCAGACTCACTCAAGTGGATCGAGGCTCCAGGGCCACTCCAGTGCCAGACCAGTCCCCATTCCCTCAGGCTCCAGGCTGTCACTCACTGAGTCAACCTCCAGGCCAGTTCCTGCAAACCCAACTTCATGGTCTGCCCTATTGCCAGGCTGGCCCCTGTAACCTGGTACCTGGTTGGCCCCTGTGGCCACAAGCTGTAGTGGACTCAGAGTTCAGGCAAGCCCGAGTAGACCCTGGCACCAGGGCAGACTCCATGGATATGGGCTCCAGGATCATCCCTATGAACCTAGGCTGTAGGCCCACACCTGTGGCCCCCAAAACCAAAAACTGCCCCCATGGTCCCAGGGACGAGGCCCACCCTAGTGGACCTTAGCACCAGACTGGCATCCACAGATTCAGGACCAGGACTTTCCCATTTACCCAGGTGCCAGGCCTACCTTAGAGTCAGGCCAGGGTCCTCAGACTCAGGTTCAAAACCTGCCCCAGTTCCAGGTAAGTCCCTGTGGACTCAGGCTTCAGGCCAGCCTCTGCAGACCCAGCTTTCATGTTGGCCACTGTAGACCAAGGATCCAGTGGACCCTGGATACAGGCCTATCCCAGGAGACCCTGGCTCCAGACCAGCTTCACAGACCCAGGCTCCAGGATTACTCCTGTGGACCCAGACTCCAGCTCTGTCTTCACAGTTCTAACAATAAGGCCTGCCCTAGTGGACTTAGCATCTTGCTGGTTCCAATGCATTCAGGACAAGGTTCATCCCCATGAACTCAGATGTCAGTTCTGCCCCAGCCCCTGTAGACCAGGCTCAAGGCCCTCCTCAACACCAGGTCAGCCCCCCAAAGATCCTACCAGATGGCCTGCTCAAAATCACTGGACAGGCTGACTGGTGAAAGACTTTCCTTAATTAAGCCAGTCTATGAAGACAGAAAGAGGTGATTAATTCTTAAAAAAAAAAAAAAAAAATGACGAGTACAGAAAGCTTATGTGACTTATGAGATACTATCAAATGAACTAATGGATGTATTATAATAGTCCTAGAATGAACAGAGAAAAGGGATGAAACCATATTTAAAGAAATAATGGCAAACCTCTTTCTAAAGTTGGAGAGGAAAATGATTATTCAGATCCAGGATGCTCAAAGAACTCCAAATAGATTAAATATAAGCAGCTGATCACTGAGACACATTATCACCAAATTCTCAAAAGTCAAATACAAGGTAATTTTGAAAACAAGAGAAAAGCAACTCATCATGTACAAGAGACCCTGCATAAGACTGTCAGTGGATTTCTGAACAGAAACCTTGCAGGCCAGGAAAGAGTAGGATAATAAATTCAAAATGCTAAAACAAAACTACACAAAACAAACAAAAAAAACCCTGCCAAGCAAAAAACTCTATATCTAGCTAAATTGGGAGATATAGAACAAGGATGCCCACTCTTGCTACTTCTGTGCAGTAAAATATTGGAAGCCCTAGACAGAGTCTGCAAGAAAAAGAAATACAAGGGTATTTCAAAAACTTCATGGAAAAATAGAATTAACACAATACAAATCTTTCCATGGACTTTTTGAAGTACCCTCACAGAAGGCATCCAATTGAAAAAGAAGGAATAAAATTATCTCCATTTGTAGTTCAACTCATGTTCTTATATATGGAATACCCTAAAGACCCCATTGAAATACTACTAGAACTAATAAATGAATTTGGTAAAGTTGCAGGATATAAAATCAACATACAAAAATCAGTAGCATTTTTATCCACTAACAACAAACTATCTGAAAAGAAATTTTAAAAATCCGATTTACAATTGCTTCAAAAAAAATTATTAGGAATAAATTTAACCACGGAGATGAAAGATCTGAAACTGAAAATTAAAGACATTGACAAAGGAAATTGAAGAAGACACAAATAAATGGAAAAATAATTTATGTTCCTGGATTGAAAAAATTAATATTGTTAAATGTCCATACTACCCAAAGCAATCTACAGATTAAATGAAATCCCTAACAAAATTCCAATGACATTTTTCACAGAAATAGAAAAAAAAATCTTAACATTTGTATGAACTGCAAAAGACACCAAACTGTCAAACAAATCTTGAGCCAAAAGAACAAATTCAGAGGAATCACATTACCTGATCTTAAAATACACTACAAAGCTACAGTAATCCAAAAAACATGGTACTGGCCAAAAAACAGACATGTAGATCAATGGAACATAATAAAGAGCCCAGAAAAAAATCAACACATTTATGGTCAATTGATCTTTGACAAGGTTGCCAAGAATACATAGTGGGGGAAATGTAGTGTCTTCAATAAATAGTGTTGAGAAAATTGGATATCCACTTGCAGAAGAATGAAATTGGACCCTCACATGACATCATTTACAAAAATCGACTGAAAATGAATTAAAGACTTAAATGTAAGACCTAAAACTGTAAAACTAATAGAAGAAAACACAGGGGAAAATCTTGTTGATGTTGGTTTGGGAAATACTTATTTGAATATGACTCCAAAAGTATAGATAATAAAAGCATAAATAGACAAATGGGAATATATAAAACTAAAAAGCTTCTGCACAGCAAAGGAAACAACCAACAGAATGAATAGACAATCAACAGAATGGGAGAAATATTTGCAAACCAAATGTCTGATAAGGGGTTAATATCCAAAATATATGACACTTACACAACTCAATAGCAAGAAAAGAAATAACCTGATTAAAAAATGGGCAAAGAAGCTGAATGGACATTTCTCAAAAGAAGACATATAAATAGGCAGTAAGTATGTGACAAGATGCTCAATATCACTAATAATCAGTAAAATGCAAATCAAAACCAAATGAGATATCACCTGATGTCTGTTTATTTAGCTATTATCAAAAATATGAAGGATAAGTGTTGGGAAGGATATAGAAAAATAAAATCTTTTTTCACTGTTGGTGGAATTGTAAATTGTTTTAGCCATTATGGAAAACAGTATGGAGGTTTCTCAATAAGTTAAAAATGAGCCTACCATAGGATCCAACAATCAATCCAACTTCTGGGTGTTCATCTAAAGGAAATAAATATCTGGATTTCAAAGAGGTATCCATACTCACATATTCATTGTAGCAATATTGACAATATCCAAAATATGGAATCAACCTAAGTGTGCATTGATGAGTGAATGAATAAAGAAAATGTGGTGCATATATGCCCAGTGGAATATTATTTTGCTTTAAAAAAGAAGGAAGCCCTGCCATTTGTAACAATATGCATAAACCTGAAGAAAATTATGCTAAGTGAAATGAACCAGGCACTGAAGACAAATACTGAATAATCCTATTTATGTGTAGAATTTAACAATGTTGAACTCATAGAAGCAGGGAGTAGAATGGTTGTTCTAAGGTATAACTCAGAAGCAAGGGGTGAGGGCTGGAGTATGAAGCAAGTAGGGAAATTCTGGTCAGAGGGTACAAAGTTTCAGTTAGGCAGGATAAATAAATTCTGGAGATGGTAACTATAGTTAATACTGTATTGTACACTTAAAATTTTCTGAGAGAGTAGATCTTAAATGTTAACATACACACACAAAAAAATAACTATGTGAGGTGACAAATATGTTAAATGGCTTGATTGCAGTAATATATATATCCAAACATTATCCGGGATAGATGATTCTCAGCATCTTACCCTCCTGAAAGGAACCAATTTACAACTATCAAAAAGCAAAGACTGCCAACCTGGAACAGCTGGAACTGGGAGAAGAGAAGGAAAGACCTGTGGAGTCCCTGAAGTCAGGACAGGCAATGGTGAGAGGTTTTAAGGACAATACCTATTGTTCTGAGCCAGCCTCATGTGGAGGCAGGGACTAGCCTTTACTTAAGCTGGAAAAAGCTGCAGTGGCACCATCTGTGTAAGCCTGCTTGGAGTCCGCAGGAGAAAAGAAGGCTTCTCGGTGCACCACACCAGTCCACAGGCCATAAAGTCCATTGAAAAGATTCCCCTGGGCCCACACAGGAGCAGACAGCCACAAGTGACAGGAGAGGAAAGCCTCCCAGAGGCCAGTGAGTTATCTGGAGGTTCATGAACAAGATTTGTCCCATGGGAGGTGGTTGGAGTTAGGGGAAAGACAGTCCACCAGGGGAAAAGGGTGCAGTGTGGACAACTGGTCTCAGTGGAACTGAGTCAGGACAATAGACTCAGGAAAATTCTATCTGCAGGAAAGACTCTATTCTGTGCTGGAATTTGCACACATCCCAGACCAGGAGGTGATTAACCATCTGTACAAAGAGCCTTCTCCAGGGAATCAGTAGCAAATAATCTCCTCAACTGTCTAGACATCATCATAGAAACCCAAAGATGAAGAAAGAACAGAGACATATGTTGCCACCAAATTAAATAAACAAATCACCAGCAAAGCAGGCACAGGAATGGAAGATCTATGAAATGTCTGACAGAAAATTCATAATAACCTTCTTAAGGATGTTCAGGGAGTCACAAGAAAATACAGAAGAAAATTAAATGATATCTGGAAAACAATCCAGAAGAAGAATGAGAAACTGACAAAGGAATAGAATCAATTTTAAAAATTGAGTAGAAATTCCAGAAATAAAGAATACATTATCTGAATTGAAAAACTTGATAGAAAGCTACAACAGCAGGGCTTCCAGTCAAGATGGCAGAATAGACGGTTTCCAGTGTCACTCTCTCCCACAAATCAACCAATTTACAACTATAAAAAAGCAATGACAGCCAAGCTGGGGCCACTAGAGCTCAGGGAAAGAGAAGGAGAGACCTATGGAGTTCTTGAAAGGGGAGAAGCCACAATGAGAGAAAGAAAAACTGCTCGGAGCATTTCAGGCTGTGGCCACTTTAAGGCTAGAGCTGCTGAGTGCACAAAGCAGGAGATGGCAGAAGCAACTGTGCCCTTCAGATGTAGTTGCTTGGAGGCAGCAGGGGAGAAGGGGGCCTTGGTGGGCCCCAGGATAGCAAGACCACTAATAGGGTTCCCATGTACCCACACAGGAGTGAAGAGCCACAACAACTGAATAAAAAGGAGCCATTCAGAGGCCAGTGAGTCATCACAAGGGAACCTGTGCATGCTGGTCCCATGGGAAGTGTTTGGAGTGTGAGAAGTGGGGGAGATGGGCCCACTGGGAGAACACTGGGGCATGGCGAGGACAGCCGATTTGCCCCACAATCAGTGCAGGACCACTCAGAAGAGACTGGTTAGGAATAAAGAATTGCATGAGGTGCAGTTTGATGAAAAGACTCAGGCCCAGATCAGAGTTTCTACACAACCCAGGGGCACCAGGTCTTTGGAGAGCCAGAAGTACCTATAAGGTTAACCATTAAAACCTGAGCTGCACAAAAAGCCTTCACTAGGGAAACAGCAGCAAAACAGCAATTTAGCTCAACCAATCAGCTCAAGTACTGGTTCCCATAGGAAGATCCCCATTTTAGAAGTAAGCAAAGGACAAAAAATTAGTTCCAGCCCAGACACATCACCAGCACCTTGGGCCCACCTGGGGACCTGAGGTATGGGGCTGGGGACCAGAACCCCCTGCCCACAACCAGGCACACTGCCAGAACCTTGGGGCCCACCTGGGGTCCTGAGGTATGGAGCCAGAGACTGGATCCCCCACAGCCAGGCACACTACCAGCACCACAGAGCATGCCAAAAACATCACCTCCATGTGGCTGCCATGAAACTGGCTAGACATCACAACCACCACACAGATGGCCCGCCAGCCACTGGAGTTTATTGACACAAGGAGAGTCACCAGCAGAGACCAAAGAAAAGAAGAGGATGCCTCTCTTCACAAAGCCCATTCGAGAGGGTCAGAAGAAGCATCTGCTCTATGATAATATTGGGGGACCTGAACACAACTCTCAATATTGGACAGATCATCTAGGCAACAAATCAACGGAGTAATCATTACTCTTTCAGAGGGAGAGAAGAAAGCTAGGGTTATCAGTAGTGGGAAAGGGGAGGAAGAGGGGGATAGGGAGAGATTGGACAAGGGTCATAAAGAATAAGTACAATTTGTAACAATATGTATGCTAGTAATATTGATTTGATCAACATATGTCAACGTTGAACCCCCAAAATATGCAAAATCAATTATGGTTCAGTAACATTTTTTTAAACTAAAAAAAAATTTATTTTAAAAAGGAAAATAAAAAAGAAAGCTCTAAAAGCAGCCTTAATCAAACAGTGGAAAGAATCAATGAGCTCAAAGATAAAACACATGAAATTATCCAATCAGAGGAGCAAAAAGAAAAAAATATGAAAAAAATGAAATGGAAATATAGCAAATATGAGACTCCCTCAAGTGAAATAACCTCCACATAATTGGCCTACCTGAAGGAGGAAAAGGGAAGAGATGTAGAAAGCATATTCAAGAAAATAATGGCTGAAAATTTCCTAAGTATGGAGAGAGATGGCAGCATCCAGCAACAAGAAGCTCAGAGGTTGCCAGTCAAATTCAATCCAAGGAGGAACACCCCAAGGCAAATCATAAGCAAATTATTAAAAACCAAATACAAAGAAAGAATACTGAAAGCATCAAGAAAAACAAACACATTCAATGGAGCCCCACCACATCTCTCAGCAGATTGCTCAGTAGAAACCCTACAGGCCAGAAGAGAATGGGATGATATGTTCAGAGTGCTGAAGGAAAAGACTGTCTGCCAAGAATTCTGTATCCAGGAAAACTAACTTCAAGTATGAAGGAAAAAAGAAGCCTTTCTCAGACAAACAAAAGCTAAGGGAATTTACCAACACTAGACCTGCCTTACAGGAACTGCTAAAGGGCGTTCTTCCATCTGGAAGAAGAGATTGCTAAAGAGCAGCAAGAAAACATTTGAAAGTTCATAACTCATTAGTAAAGTAAATTCACAATCTCAGAATACTCTAATGTCATAAGGGTAGTGAATAAACCACTTACCTACTTCGTGTGAAGAGTAAAGGACAAACCTAACAAGACACCAGCCTATACAACTACCATATAAGAGATAGGCAATATTAAAAGATGTACCTTGAAACAACAAAGTGTTAATAAAGGAGAGGCAAGATATCAAAGTATAGAGTGGGCTTTGTTTTTTTCTTTTGTCTTAGATATCAAAAATTAAGCTGTTATTAGTCTAAAACATTTTGTTCTAACTATAACATGTTTTTTGTAAGCCTCATGGTAACCATAACACAAAATCTTCACAGAGACATACTAAAAATAAGTAGCAAGAAAGGAAAATGTAAAGCTAGAGAAAACCACTCAGTCAAAAGGAAGACAGTAAGGCCAGAAAAAAGGAAAAATGTATCCACGAAACAACTAGAAAAAAAAATAGTAAAATGGCAGTAACAAGTTCCTATTTATCAATAATAACTCTAAATGTAAATGGATAAATGCCTCAACACAGACACAGAGTGGCTGATTGGATTATAAAGCAGGAACCAACAATATGCTCCCTACAAGAAACTCACTTAATCAATAAAGACACACACCAGCTGAAAGTGAAGGGATGGAAAAAGATATTTCATGCAAATGGAAACCAAAAAAGGGCACGATTAGCTATACTTTTACAAGATAAATTAGACTTCAAGCCAAGTAAAGTTTTAAAAAAAAAAAAAAGATAAAGAAAGCAATTATATAATGATATAGGGATCAATTCAACAAGAGTATGTAACAATTTTAAATATAGACACACCTAACTCTGGAGAACCCAGCTATAAAAAGCAGTTACTATTGGACCTAACAGGAAAGATTGATTCCAACACAATAATAGTTCGGGATTTTGCTCATTTATTTATTTTTATTGATTATGCATATTCATGGGATACAAAGTTGACCATCATCACCTTGCCCAAGATGTGATGATCATATCAATACTATCAGCATGCCCCTTACCCAAATTACAATCATTCCCTGTGCCCCTGACCCAACCTCTTCCCAACCTCCCTCTCCCCATGCCTCTCCCTTTGGGGACCCTAGGTGTGTTCTTTCCCTCTGCAAGTCCAATGCACCACTGTGGTCTAACTTGGAGCTATGAGTGAGGACATGTGGATTTTTCCCTTGGTGCCTGGTTTATTTCACTTAATGTAATTTTCTCCAAGCTTATCCATGTTGCTGTGAATGGCAGAATTTCATTCATTTTTATGGCTGAGTAGTATTCCATAGTGTATACATACCACATTTTCCTTAACCAGTTATCTATCAAAGGACATTTAGGTTGGTTCCATATCTTGGCTATTGTAAATAGAACTGCAATGAACGTGAGAGTGTACATATCCTTCAACATGATGATTTCCATTCCTTTGAGGATATTTCTAGGAGTGGGATTGCTGGATCATATGGTAGATCTATCTGTAGTTGTTTGAGAAACCTCTATACTGTTATCCACACTGGCTGTACTAATTTATAGTCCTACCAACGGTGTGGGAGAGTTCCCCTCTCTCCACATCCTCACCAGCATTTGTTATTCTCAGTCTTTTTGATTGTATTTTAATATCCTACTTTCAGCAAAGGACAGATCATCTAGACAGAAAATTAACCAGGAAACATCAGAGTTAATCTCTACTATAGGGTGACTTGACTTAATAGACATTATAGAACATTTCACCCAACAGATACAGCACACACATTCTCCTCAGGAGCACATGGAACATTCTCTAGAATAGACCATAAGTTAGGATACAAAACAAGTTTCAAAAAAATTTAAATAATTGAAATTGTATCAACCTTATCTGACCACAATGGAATAAAACTAGAAATCAACAACAAAAGGAACACTATATAAACCATACAAGTACATGGAAATCAAACAACATGTTCCTAAACAATGTATGGGTCACAGAAGAAATTCAGAAGGAAATTTTAAAATTCTTGGAGACAAATGAAAATGAAAATACAACATATCAGAACCTACAGGATACAAAAGCAGTTCAGAGAGAGAACTGCTGTAAATGTCTACATCAAAAAAGAAGACTCCAAATAAACAACCTAAGGTTATATACATCAAGGAGCTAAAAAAATAAGAACAAACCCCAAATCAGTAGAAGAGATATAACGAAGATTACAGCAGAAATAAATGAATTAAATATTTACAAAAATTTGAAAAGATTGATGAAAGACCTGGTTTTTCGAAAAGACAAACAAATTGGATAAAGCTTTAGCTAGAGTAATGAAGGAAAAAAAGAGAGACAACTCCAATAAAAGCACAAATGAAAAAGAGAACATTACAACTGATACCAAAGAATACAAAGGATCATAAGAGACTACTATGAACAACTATATGCAAACAAACTGGAAAGTCTAGAAGATATTGATGAATTCCTGGACACACACAACTTACCAAAGTTGAATCATGAATAACTAGAAAACCTAAGCAGACCAGTAATGAGTAAATAGATTGAAGGAATAATAAAAAGTCTTCCAACAAAGAAAACTCCAGGACCAGATGGCTTCACTGCTGAATTCTACCAAACATTTAAAGAACAAATACCAATTCTTCTCAAACTCTTCCAAAAAATTGAAGAGGGGGGAATATATCCAAACTCATTCTATGAGCCCAGCATTATCCCTATACCAAAACCAGGAGAAGACACAAAAACCAAAAAAGAAAACCACAGACCAATATCCCTAATGAACACAGATGCAGAGGTTTCCAACAAAATACTGGCAAACGGAATCCAGCAACACATTAAAAAGATCATATACCATAATCAAGTAGGATTCATCCCAGGGACGCAAGAATGGTTCAACATAAGCAAATCTCTAAATGTGATACATCACATCAACAGAGTGAAGGGAAAAAAATGATCATTTCAATAGACTGAAAAAGCATTTGATAAAATTCAACACCCCTTGATAGAAATATTCCAATTAGGTATAGAGGGAAATGTACCTCAACACAGTAAAGGCAATATGCAACAAACCTACAGCTAATATCAAACTGAATGGACAAAAGTAGGAGGATTTTCCTGAGATTTGGAAAAATACAAGGATGCCCGTTTTCCCCACTCTTATTCAACACAGTACTAGAAGTTCTAGCCTGTGCAATAAGGCAAGAGAATTTGATAAAGGGCATCCAAATAGGAAAGGAGGAAGTCAGACTATCTCTATTTGCAGATGACATGATTCTATACATAGAAAACCCTAAGAATCCACCAAAAAATTACTAGAACTAATAAATGAATTCAGTATAGTTTCAGGCTACAAAACCAACACACAAAAAATAATACCCTTCCTATATACCAGTAATAAAATAGCTGAAGAAGTAACAAAAAAAGTAATCCTATTCAGAATAGCTACCAAAAAATGAAATACCTAGGAGTAAATTTAAGTATTCTACTCCCAGGAGTAAAATTAAATAATTTAATACCAAGGAGGTAAAAGATCTCTACAATGAAAACTGTAAAACTTTGGTGAAAACAATTGAAGATGACAGAAGTAAATGGAAAGATATCTCATGTTCCTGGGTCCAAAGAATTAACATCATCAAAATGTCCATATTACTCAAAGCAATCTACACATTCAATTCAATCCCTACCAAAATATCAATGACATTCTTCACAGAAATAGAAAAAAACTATCTTAAAGTTTGTATGGAACCTCAAAAGACCTGATAGAGTGAAAGCAATCCTGAACAAAAAGAACAAATTTAGAGGCATTACACTTCCTGACTTCAAGATATACTATAAAGCTATATTAACCAAAATAGTATGGCAGTGACATAAAAACAGACAAATTTACCAATGGAATATAGAGAGCCCCAATATAAACCCATGCACTTACAGAGAGCTGATTTTTGACAAGGGTTCCAGAAATATACAATGGGAAAATGACAGCCTCTTCAACAAATAGTGCTAGAAAAACTGGATATCAACATGCAGAAGATTGAAACAAACCTCGCATCTTTCAACATACACAAAAATCAACTCAAAATACATCAAAAACCTAAACCTAAGACCCCAAACTATGAAAGTTCTAGAAGAAAACATAGAGGGAAAAAGCTACAGGAAGTGGGAATAAGCAGCACTTTCTTGAGTGAGACTACAAAGGTACAGGCAACTAAAACAAAAATACATAAATGGGACTACATCAAACTAAAAAGCTTCTGCACAACAAGGGATACTGTCAATGAAGTGAAGAGGAAACCTACAGAATGGGAGGAAATGTTTGCCAACCATACATCAGACAAGGAGCTAATATCAAGAATATATAAGGAACTTAAAAGACTTGACAGCAAAAAAACCAAATAACTCAATTAAAAAATGGGCAAAGGACCTGAACAGACATTTCTCAAGAGAAGACATACAAATGGCCAACGGGCACGTGAAAAATGCTCAACATCACTAATCATCAGGTAAATGCAAACTAAAACCACATGAGACATCATCTCACTCCAGTTAGAATGGCTATTATCAACAAGACAGAAAGTAACAAATGCTGGCGAGGATGCAGAGAAGGAACTCTCCTACATTGCTGGTGGAAGTATAGACTGGTACAGCCACTGTGGAAAACAGTATGGAGGTCCATCAGAGAACTAAAAATAGAGCTACCCTATGACTCAGCTATCTCACTATGGATATACACACAAAGGAAATTATATCAATGTATCAAGTAAACACTCACGTTATAGCAGTATTCACAATAGCCAAGAGATGGAATCAACCTAGATGTCCAACAATAGATGAATGGATAAAAAAACACTGCGGTATATATACAGAATGAAATACTACTCAGCTATTTTTTTAAATGATATCATTTGCAGCAACATGGATGGGAATGGAAATCATCATGGTCAAGTCAGTCAGACACAAAAAGACAAAAACTGCATGATATCACTCACATGTATAATCTAAAAAAAAAAATTGTTTCTCATGGAAGTTGTGAAGGTTAATTCTAGGTGTAAACTTGGTTAGGTGAAGGAATGCTGAGAAACCTGGTAAAGCTATGTTTTTAGGTGTGTCCGTGAGGGTGTTTCCAGCAGAGATTAATATGACAGTCTGAGTGGACTTGGTGGGAAAGACCTGCCCTCAATGTGGGTGGGAACCATCCAGTCCACTGCTGGGGGTTTGGAGAGAACAAAAGACAGAGGAACAAGGTGAATCTCTTTATCCGCTGGAGCTGGGATACACCCTTCTGTCCTCTCTTTGGTCATCAGAGCTTGAGACTCTTCAGCTTTTGGGTTCCAGGACTCACACCAAGGACACCATCAGCTTCCCTGGATTTGTGGCCTTCAGACTTGGACTGAGCCACACTACTAGCATCCAGTTTATAGACGGCCTATCATGGGGGCTTTTCTTAAAAATTGCATGAGCTAATTCCCCTAATAAATCCCTCTCATATATTTATAACACATCCTATTGATTCTGTCTCTCTGGAGAACCCTGACTAATACAGAAGTAGAGTAGAATAATGGTTACCAGAAGTGAGGGTCAGAAGTGGGGAGGAGTGGTGTACTAATGAGTATAAAACTATGCTATCTACCCTAAGTGAATCATTGTGCAGTATATGCATGCATTGAAATAACACAGTGTACCTCACAAATATGTAAAAATAAATGTTTAAAAAATTTAAATTAAAAAAGTCACACTATGCATCATAAACATACAAAATTTTTATTTGTCAATTATACTTCAATAAAGCTGGAGAAAATAAAATATATAAGTACTACTATGATCTAGACACCCTCTCACATTTTAAGCTTATTTTAAAATAGTTTGGTACATATGTTAAATTGATTTGTTTTAACTACAGCAAATATCACAATCAACAGCTTTTTTCTATTGTGACACTTATTATGTGCTGGTAAAATACATCTAAAAGCAACAATTACACTATTTAGAGGACATTCTTAATCATTCAGGTGATTTGTACTAATAATCTTAAATTAGTGTTGTTTATTTAACTTCCTGCTGGTATTTTAAGAGGTCAACTAATTACGGCAGTCAACCTGTATACATTTCTACTGAAATCCTAACATTGCCCCATAGGACTCAGAGAGATTCTTTTTTTTCTTTTTGATTAGAATAATTTATTGATAACATCTGTCCTTAAGGTTTTTTTAGGTTAAAATCTTCTCATCCATGTAATGTGGCAAGTAATTAAATAGATTTAAAGTTCATTTTGCAGGAAAATATTGGCTATACCCAAGGCATTTCAAAGACTCACTGATGTGAGAAAGTAGATTAAACCTCATAGCAAGGAAACAATTTTGGTTTCCCCATTGTCCCAACATAATGCCAACTCTGACTCTTTAATGTCTTATAACTTAAGCATAGCCATTGAACAGAATATTGGCCCTTCACTTAGAATTTAGCTTGGAAGTGACTCCAACAAAACATTGGCTATTTCATATTCTTAGTGATTGTAAGGGACAGCATAATGTGTTCAGCATCCACATTCTCCAAACTTTACTCCTGTATTAAATTAGATTATGAAGAAAGCAGGCTTCCACACCATATTGTTTCAGCACTTTGTCACAGAAAAGGCTTTTCTGAGTTACACATTAATGCTAAGGTCTCGGTTTCTGTAGAGAGCTAACAAAAGAAACATAATTTTTCTAAAATATATTCATGTTTGTTATTTGAAATCCATACTTAAATAAGAATCATATTATATTAATGAATTTCTTTTCGGTTCTACCCTTACCATAAATGCTTTTTTTTAATATCTCAATTATTTTTTAAAAATTAATTAATTAATTAATTATGAATATTAATGAGATACAATGCTGATTGTCCCCTCTCGTGGCACAATGAGAAGGCTAGATTAATACCGGCAGCATAACCACCACCAGAAATTGCTTTTATACTCCATGTCCCCCACCCTATTATCCCCATCTCCAACCCCCACCCCTCCCCCATTCCCCCTGACTCCACTTTGTAGCCCAAGCAATGTTCTCTCCCTCTGCAAGACCAATGCACTACTGTGGTCTTTCTTTCCTTCCTTCTTTCTCTCTTAGCTCCCACATATGAGTGAGTACATGTGGTATTTATCCCTGTGTGCTTTGCTTATTTCATTCAACATAGGTTTCTCCAGGTTCATCCATGTTTTTGCAAATAGTATACTGAAAAGCTGTTGGAACCAAAACAGCATGGTAATGGTATAAAATAGACATTCAGGCCAGTGGAGTAGAATTGAGAACCCAGAAATCACCCTTTGGGCTTACAGCCATCTGATACTGGACAAAGGCAACAAAAATCTACATTGGGGCAAAGACTGCCTCTTCAATAGTGGTGCTGGGAAAACTGGATATCCATATGCAGATAATGAAACTAGATATACATCTCTCACCAAACCTTAAAATCAACTCATAATGGACTAAAGATTTAAGTATAAGACCTGAAACTAAAATTACTAAGGGAAAATATAGGTGAAACACTTTAGCAACTAGGTTTGGGCACAGGCTTTATGAACATGAGCCCAAAAGCACAAGCAGCAAAAGAAAAAATAAACAAGTGGGACTATATCAAACTAAAAAGCTTCTGCACAGCAAAGGAAACAATCAACAGAGTGAAACGACAACCTACAGAGTGGAAGAAAATTTTTGCTAACTATGCATCCGACAAGGGGTTACTATCCAGAATATACATAGAACTCAAGCAATTATACAGTAAAAAAACAAATAACCCAATTAAAAATGGGCAAAGGAGCTGAATAGACATAAATACTTTTAAAAATTAAGTTGCTGGGGTAATAGGTGCAGCAAGGAGGAATCTCCCCATATAAATTGCTGTACTTTCATTTTTCATGATACTAATATTATCAATCATTGCTAATATTCATTAAGCTTATATTGAGCATTTGGTGTGTGCACAGCAGTTTTCAGTGTATTATACATATTAATAACTGCAATTCTTACAACAGCCCCATGAGGTAAGTACTACTCTTTTCCCTTTTGATGGATGAGGTTTAGAAAGGGCTAGAGAAGGTAAATAATTTGCCCACAGCTATTCAGTGGATAAGTCGGAATTTTAGCCCAGTCAGCCTAAGAACTATCTACCCAAATACATGAGCCATTTTGCTTTGGTTTCTAGGAAATTGAGAGTTAAAATTGATTGCTTGGTTGCAGTGAACATTGTAGGAGCCTCATACTGTGTTGTGTTCTGTTGCTTCTAACCAGACTCTTGTGTTTAGTGTTACAGTCCACGTCAAACAAATGTAGAGGGGAGAGGAGTTTCAAATCATAAAAAACAAATGAGACATTTATATCTGGAATGACTGCAAAGACCCCAGTGTATTGTTTTTCCAATATGCTGGATGACCAATGTACTAACAAAAATAACAGTATTTGAATTTGTCCAATGTCTTTGAATCAATATATTCATAGATTCTGGAATCTGCCAAAACTTATATTTGGTTCATGACATTTTTGAAGTAACATAATTTCAAAATTACATTATTACACCAGCTAAGCAGGGTCTGGAAGTTTAATTAATTGTTAATTGATCAAGAAAACACTCCAGGATAAGAAACACTAATGAAAAGCTTGCCACTTACAGCCTTGCCTGGAACTTTGCTCCCAGGCTTTAGTTCTGAAGATTTATGTCTCACCCAACTCATCTTTTCTGTCATGTGTAAAACATATACACACAACTACCCTATCATCAGAATAAAAAAACAAAGTACATGATTTTTAAAAATACACCATTTTGTTATTCTAATAACACAAGCGGCTCCCACAAGAAATCAGAATTATACCCTGAGGAGACTTTTGAACTATAATGAAATGAAATTAAACTCTTTTCATTACTAGTGACATACCTACCAAAAAAGTTTTTTGTTGAATTTCCTGTGATATTTCTGCAAATACAACATCCTCCCCTCTGAGTGGATAATTACAACAGTAATCTTGTTTGTTCTTTCTTTTTGAGAAAGTGAATATTTTCTAAATAGACTGTGTAATAAAAATAAGTAATATCTGATTTAGAACACACTGAAAATTTGGGTAAAGTTCTGCCCTCTAAAATACTGCTTTTACCATCATATTTCTCCAAAATGCTCATGCATGTATAATTTCATCCCCCAAAATGTAATTGTCTATGTTACTATGTGAATGTGCAATATGCAATTGTAGAAATTCAGTCTCTTCAGTTCCCTCAATAGAATATTTAGGGAGTTACAAACTATTAGCTCAGAATTTTGCACATGATGAGGACAGGTGGATAGTTGAATAATCAAAAAATTATGCAAGGACTTCTAAACTTTATTTTGTTAATAAATGACATAAAACAAAAGAAGAGAAGATGTAGTCAAGGATGCTATATCTAGTTCAGAGGATTTAATTTGATGAGTCAATATTTTTCTAGAAACCTTTCTTCCAGATTATACGGCAGAGACTTTGTTTTTTCAATCTGTTACCTTGTCTCCAACACAGGATCTATTGTATGCAGTACTCAGTAAATGTTTATTGAGTGGATTAAATATAAAAAAATTTTGGAATTTTTTGGCTGGGCCTGAGTGTCAAATAAATACTGTACATGCCAGTGCCTCAGGGCCTGCCCAGGGATCCAAGGTATGGAGCCAGGGACTGCACCCCCCTTCCCACAGCCAGGCACACCATGCCAGTGCCTCGGGACCCACCCAATGACTCAAGGCAGGGAGCAGGGGACCAGACCCCCCTCCCACAAACAGGCACATGGCCAGCACCTTGGGGCCCTGCCCAGAGTTCCAGGGCATGGAGTCAGAGACCGGACCCCCCTTCCACAACCAGGAACACTGCCAGGGCCTCGGGGCCCTGCCTGGGGACCCGAGGCATGGTCTGGGGACTAGATACTCCCCACAACCAGGCATACTGCTAGCAGAAAGGAGCATGCCAAAAACATCACCTCCATGTGGGTGGCCCACCACAGCCACCACTATAACCATGGCTGCCACAAAAGCAGCTAGATGCCACAACCACCACACAGATAGTCTGCCAGCCACTGGAGTGCATTGACACAAGGAAGAGTCACCAGCACAGATAAAGAAAAGAAGAGGACATCTCTCTCCACAAAGCCCATTCCAGAGAGACAGGAAAAACATCTGCTCTATGATAATATTGGGGGACCTGATCGCATCCTTCAGCATTGGACAGATCATCAAGGCAACAAATCAACAAAGTAACCATTATTCTTTCAGAAGGAGGCAAAAAATCTAGGGTAAATAGACAGGGGAGGAGGAGGGAGAGGGGGATGGGGAGAGATTGGACAAAGGACATAAAGAATAATTACTATTTGTAACAGTATATATGCTAGTAATATTGATTTGATCAACATATCTCAACACTGAACCCCCAAAATTTGTATAATCAACTTTGATTCAATGAAAATTTTTAAAAAATAAAAATAAAAATTTTAATTTTAATTTTAAAAAAGCTACAATAAATAAATAAATATTGTAGATAGAAGTGGAGCAAATGACTATGTAAGAAGAGATTAATTATACCTCAAAAATTATTTATTTTAACACATTTTCCTGTTTTATGAGCATTTTAAAAAGAACAATGAAACATATACTTGTAAATTCTGGTGCTATACTAATGGTAAACGATACTAAAAATTATGCAGTTAAAGACTGGAATTTATTTCTTAACCATATAATGATGAATTTCATAAATTATATGATTGAAAAATTTGAAAGTTCAAGACAGAAGGACCTCCCACTTATTGATTAATGGATTTCTCAATGTTTTACTCATTAGATACTTAAAGCTATCCCTAAATAGATTTTTGAACATTTCCTTTTTAGATCTCTTTATGTCATTCATCTATGAAGGCATATTGTTTCTCTATTGTAAACACACTGAAGCAAATTTTTCACAAATTCATGTTTTAAATTTCACATTAAGTGTGAAAGAAAATATATTTGTTTTCCACTAGAGTAAAGGATTCTCCATGCACACTGTTGGTGGGAATGTAAATTAGTAAAGCCATTATAGAAAACTGTATTGAGGTTCCTTAAAAACAAAATTAATAGAATTACTACATGATCCAGCAATTTTACTCCTGGGTATTTACCCAAAAGAATTGAAATCAGTGTGTTGAAGAGATGTCTGCACTCCCATGTTCACTGAAGCACTATTCTCAATAGCTACGTTATGGAATTAACTTCAGTGACCATCAACAAATAGATATGCAAAATGTGGTATACAGACACAAGGGAATCGTATTCACCTTTAAAAAAGGAAAGAAATTTTGTCATTTGTGTCAACATGGATGGAGTGGAAGAACATTTTGCTAAATGAAATAAGCTAGGCATGGAAAGACAAATATAGCATGTTCTCACATGTGGAGTCTAAGATAAACTCAAAGAAGTGGAGCATAGAATGGTGGTTACCAGAGGCTGGGGGAGTAAAGAGAATGGGAAGATGACGGTCAAAGGGTACAAAGCCTCAATTAGACAGGAGAAATGAGGGTTTCTTCTTTTTTTTCTTTGCAAAATATTACACAGGTGGTGGGCATAGTAAATAAAAATGTATTGCACATTTCAAAATAGCTGAGAGTAAATTCCAAATGTTCTCACCACAAGAAAATTATAAGTATTGAAGGTGAAAGGCTAATTAGCTTGATTTACCTATTCCACAGAGTATTCATAAATTATAACATAACTTGTACCCTATATACACAACTATAATCTGTCAATTTACAATTTAAAAATTAAAAAATAAAGTAAAAGGTTCTGCATTCCCAGACGGGTTATGTTTGGAAAGCTAACAATTTCACATATACTCACTGCTGTCCCTCTTGTTTTCAAAGTGACTTTCATCCTCAAGACTGTTCAACTTGTGAAGTCCCCAAGCCTTCCTCCTGACCATGTCTGTGTTTGCAATGCTTTTATCACCCAGCTTAATGTATATTGTCATGCTTCTCAATCTGTCACCCTTTTAAATGTAAACACCCTTATCGAAGTAAAGTTGATCTCATAATTTTGAAAACATTCTGAAGATAAAAAGGAAGTAAACAAGCCTATATTTTCCATCTCATATGAAATTAAACACTCGTTACTTTTGTTTCCCATTTATTAGTTCCAGACATATAACATTTACTTTAAAATCTGGTCACATTTTTCCCAGAAATATTTAAATATTTATTGTCTGAGTTTTTCCCCTTTAACTCATTCTCTCTATTCTCTATTCTATCTCCTCTCTCTCTCTCTCTCTCTCTCTCTCTCATGCACTCCCCCCCCCCCCCCCCCC